>NC_050447.1:96925332-97005385 GCF_903995425.1 Onychomys torridus
AACTAGATTGTTGCCGTTGAAAAATGTTTAAGGTGACAAGAGAGGAAAAGTCCAACAACCAAAAACTTAGAGACTATGGGGGAGGGGGGGTATCGTTCTTACATTACACTAGAGAAACAATGAAAACATGAAGTTTTTAGTGAAAATTTGTGACCCACAAATTTCATGTTACCTAAGTTGTCTCCCATATTTAAAGCCTCAGAAATAAAAACATTTATTCCTGGAAAGGCCTTAGGCAAACTCATTCCAGTTTCTTCCCTTGGCCACCAACTATCCATGATAATCCAGCAGTCCTTTTTGTTGTCCATGCGACCTCAAGCAAGTTAATCTATTTCTTACTTAATTTCCATTGATGTAAAGTAGGAACAATTAGAGAAAAGTATATCCACTTAATTGCTTTAAGAATTAACTTACTAGATGCAAGGCACTTGGGACCTTGCTTGGCATACAGGAAATGTTGACAGCTGGTTTTAAACTTATCCCTGCTTCCTGACTGTTATGAACACGTTGACTTTCTGTCTTCTGTCCTTGTGTCTATTCCTTTCTTTTACTCAATTTCAGTTTTCTTCGAAATCATAGAGACACTTCTAAAGAGTATCCTCAACTGTTCCTCACCAGCAGTTCAATTTTCTCAAATATGCCTCCAATAGTTGCCACATTTTAAAATATGCCTTTTGGGGCCTGGAGAGATGGTTCAGAAGTTTCTAGTAACCATGTCTAGTGTTAGCGTCCTGGAGAAGTTCTACAAAAGACCACCATCCACATATGCAATCAGCAAGAACGTTCTTTATTCCAGCATGCTGGGGGTGGGGGGTACCATCCTACAAAAAGGCAAAATGACAACGACCCCCAGAGAAGCGCATAAGCTCCTTTTAAGCACCACTAAGGGGAGTTCCTAGGGCAGTTAGGTCATTTTAGATATGATTGGCTTAAGCAAATGGCAATCATATTAGTATGTTCTGATTGGCCAGGGCTAGTTAGGGCTGGTCAGGGGTACAGTTTTCCTTTTTGGGGCAAGTCTGTACTAATCCTAGGGTTTGTCCTTATTTGGTTATTTGCTGACTGTGGCTCAGGCCTGGCCTGGCGTGGCCAGGCACGTGTAGTATCAGGCCTCCTTGTCCTTGTTGATGGGGGTGTTAGAGATTGATTGTCCTTTGTGGCTCTTTTAGAAACTGCTCGTTCAGTCTCTGGAAACTGAAATTGAGGCCTGATCTCTGAGAGAAGACTGAACAGAGAGCATTAAAATACTGTGCCACCACCTCCTTCCGTTTTCTTTAGCATTTAAAAAAATGTGGGACATTTTTCGAAGACATAAAAACAATTCAATGGGTAATGACAGATATTTTCAAAATGACAAAAATCACATAAAGAAGAATGCAGGTCAGGTAATAAAGGTAGGGCTGAATGGTGAAATGTACGCTTGTGTTTTGAAATTAGTGTGGGAGGTCCTGACCCTCGGGAGGTGGAGAAAGTGGATCAGGAATTCAAGGCCAGCTACATCTATATAGCAAGTTCGAGGCCACCTGAGGAGCATGATACCCTGCCCCAACATCCCCGACCCAAAACTCTGCAGGTGTGTGTATCTGTCTTTGTTCCAAAGACTAGTATATGACTACCTCTGCTCACAGTCCAAGCAATCAGACACAAACAGTAGGTAGGCGCAACTTCCCGACCCACCAAGTGGGACCGAAACATTTGTGGAAGCCTGGGAAAAGTAATTCAGAAACGCCGCGTGTTGCATTCTGGGAAACGTGGTCCTTCGTGCTCCCCGGTATGTGGCGCGTGTGTGTTGGAGGGAGGAGGAAAGAAAAAGGAGCTTCTGCCCGACCGGAAGTGACCGCTAAACCGACTGTGGGCGTGGAAAGAGGTGGGTATCTGGCCAGTTCCCGGCTTAGGCTCCTACCCTTAGGTTTGTTGACCATCCCACGCGATCCTGGACCCTAACGAGTGCGTCACTAGACAGGAGTCCAGGTATCACCATGGCAACCGCCAGGCCCCTGGGAGTGTGACGTCACCTGGCAGGCCGGCGTAAGGCGGCCGGCGCGGGAGGAAGCCGCGGAGCTAGGGAAGGGGGCGCGCCTCCCCTCGGTGATGGCGGGGCTGCCCGTTCCCCAAGGCTTTGTTCCTTTGTTCTGGGCCGGGCCAGCTGAGTTGCGGGGCAGCCTGCCCTCTGGTGTGCCCCGCAACAGGTGTGTCTGGCCGCGGGCCGGGGAAGTAGCAGGTCGGGGACCCGGTGGAGAGCGCCTAGTCAGACTCTGCGCCCTCCCTTTCCACGACTGTGTGTTTCTGTGCAGTAATCCAATCCTCCCCTGTGCTCTCCGCTCTTGGGCAGGACCTCCTGGCCACTCTGCATGAGTCTGAGGTGCACTGTAAGACGTGTGCTGCAGACTGCATCCTGTGCCCTGTAAACCAACCTCGGAGGGCATAAGGCACCCACCCTGGAAGGGGAGCCGGACCTTCAAGCCCCAGACTGAAGCTGCCTGGGTATCCACGTGTCCAAGTTCTAGCGGAACACAGTAGAGCTCCTGAGATGGCAGGTAATGGGGACTACCAGGGCAGAGCCGGCTGGTGGGGGCGCGAACTGAGAGGTGGGAGGAGGAAGCAATGTGGCTAGGGGTAAAGAAACCTAATTACATCATCGAAAGAGACTGGAGGAATTAATTCTGTCTCCTGGACATGAGAATTTGAAAAGAAACAACAGTTCAGAATATCTGATCCTCTTGATATTTTTCTTTATTTCATTGTAGAATAATAAATTGTTGTAGTCAGAAAAAAAAAAAAAGCAGTGTTCTATCTCTTCAATACAAAGATAAGTTTCGAAATATCTTGCAGATAGCAATTTTTCAAGTTTGTGCCGGTGCGAGTGTGGCCTTAAACTCGCCATTTTGGGTGCATAAAAAAAGAACATAGTTGTTTTTTAGTTCCTTCTACCCAAAGTGCCTATTCTTGTGATCTTAAAAGCACTAGAGACTGGCCGTTTTTTCACAATGCTACTCTGACCTGTGAATTCAGCTGTTAGAACTCCCAGGTTCTGGTTCGAGTAGCCTGGCCTCATTTCTTTTGATAGGTCTATGTAAGATCTCTAGACTTCTGAGAAGTCTTTTTCCTAGTTAGCACATTTCTTACATTGTAGTGCCTAAAAATAAAAATAGTTATTTAAATGTTATTTTAAAAACATCTGAGAGTATAATATATTACTATTTTTCCCTCAAAATATTTTGTTAAAATTTTTTTAGATTGATTTTTATTTTATGTGTATGAATGCTTACCTGTATGTCTTTTCTTTTCATTAGGTATGCATGGTTGCACGGGTGTGTACATTGTGTGTGCCACTAAACTTCCAGAGTTCCCACAAGTTCTTGCTTCCTCAGTGCTGGGATTAAAGGCATGCACCTTCATTCCCTGCTGTTTACTGACATTTTATGTGTAGCAGTGAAAAGACAGCAGGAATGTCTTGCCTCACTTAATGAGGACCTCAGATTTAGCTGTATGAACCGTGTGAGTAGTTAAGTATCAAGAGACAAAGCTGAATCTTAAAGCAGTTTTTTTTTTTTTTTTCCCTCCTGATCCTACTCAGGACAGTACAGAAGCCTCAGCTGGGTCTTTTTGGGGCACTAGGGATTCAGACATAAAGGAAGGAGAGACATGGTTGTTATTTCCAGGAAGAAAAGTGAGTTTTTCTGGATTGCTGGGAGCAACAGACTAGTCAGATTCACCATGGCCTCTTCTACCTTAGGCCTGTCCTTTGCAGACCCTGCCAGTCTCTATGAGGGACATCCTCTACTCCCATCAACTAGTTTTCGGGTAAGTTGAGATTTTCTTAGGTGCTTTGTTGATGTAGAATGTTATTTTAAGGTGTGTTACTTTTGTTTATGTTGCATTTGTTTAACTCTGTGAAGCTGTGTTACTGTGCCTGTCTGAAACACTTGAGAGTCTAATAAAGAGATGAATGGCCAATGGTGAGGCAGGAGAAAGGATAGGCAGGGCTGGCAGGCAGAGAGGATAAGTAGAAGGAGAAATCCGGGAAAAGAGAAGAAGTAGCCAGAGAAGGAAGAGGACTCTAGGGGCCAGTTACACAGCAAGCCAAGGAGTAAAAGTAAGATATACAGAAGTAAGAGTATGGTAAAAGCCCAGAGGCAAAGGGAAGATGAGATAATTTAAGAAAAGCTGGCAAGAAACAAGCCAAGCTAAGGTCAGGCATTCATAATTAAGAATAAGCCTCCATGTGTGATTTATTTGGGAACTGGATGGTGGGCCCCCCAAAAGAGCCAAAAAGAAAAAAAAACAACACCATGTCACTTCTCAGAATAACGTGTCTTTTATTGTGAGGTGTGTTTACCCCCAAATCATCATTGGCAAGTCTTTCTGGGCTCTCATCTGTCCTGTGATCTCATCTGGATCCTGCTCTGCCTCTCCAGTTTCAAGGATGCATGCACCATTTACCTCTTACCTAGTATCTTGTAACACTATTAGGCTGGGGGGAAAGTAGCACAACATTTAATTCACTTGAATAGAGTAAAATGGCCAATAAAAATCAAATCAGGCAGATTTATGGAAGGTGAAATGAGTGTTGTAGATCTGAGGGAATGTGTGGTTTGCAAGGGACAGAGAGTTCCATGGATGATGTGGAATTGTACTCTCTGAAGGACAAGTGACATTTGAATATTGGAGTGAGAAGCCGAGTACAGGTATGGAGAGGGTTATGAGCAGAGGTGTGCAGGTGAGTACTGCTAACAGCCGCAGATTCAGAAAGATTTGGAGGAGCTGGCTTATTTTGGGAAAATTGAATTTGGTCAGAATATGAACTATCTTGAATATCTAATGAGAAGTGTGAGGCTTTATTCTCTAGGTCATCTTTGAGTCATATTAGATTTTAATATAGGAAAAATGACCTGATGAAGTTGTTGAGAAAATGTATCTTCTTGAGAACTCAGACAAAAGAAAGAGAGAATGGATGAAAGAGAAAGAATTTTTCCATAGGCCTTAATGAACCTCAAAACCTTCCTTCATCGGGTTTCCTATGCTTATTCAGACCACACACCCTAGTTCTGGCCAATTTCAACTTAAGGACTTTTAGCATCACTCAGACGTAAGAGAGGACAAGGACAGTATTGGCCAGTAATGCCTGAGCACTTACTTGGATGCCTGAATTAAGCACTTCACAGGGGGAAAAGGTTTGCTTTTGGTTTTTGGTGCTGAGGATTGAACCTAAGGCCTTGTCCATGCTCTGCCAGTGAGCTACATTACCACCCTCCACATAGAACATTATTTTATTCTTAATAATGATCCTATGGATAACAAACTGTGTAGATGGACTTTTCTTTGGGCCGCCAGCTCACAAATAATGACATGGAGACTTATCAATTATGAAGACTTGGCCTTAGCTTAGACTTGTCCCATAGCTCTTATAACTTAAATTAGCCCATTTGTATTAATCTATTGTTCTGTCATGTGGCTCATTACCTCATCTCTCCATCCTGCCCATGCTGCTTCCTCTGTATCTGGCTGGAAGTCTTGTCTATGCCTCCTGCCTAGCTATCCACCATTCAGCTTCTTATTACACCAATCACAGCAATTAGTTTTCACACAGTGTGCAAATATCAACATACTATTTTAAAACTTTCCAAAAATGGACATCCTAGTGACTGACATACTACTATCACTTTAGTTTATCACCTGTCTTGCTTCTATAGATATTATTAATCTTACCAATTTCCTAAGGCTAAGTAATAGAATACTTGATGTTTTAGGAATCAGTGACCTTTAAGGATGTGGTTGTGAACTTCACCCAGGAAGAATGGAAACACCTGGATCCTACACAGAGAGATTTGTTCAGAGATGTAACGTTGGAAAATTATACACACCTGGTCTCTATAGGTGAGGGTGATGCCCCCAAGTTAAGATAAGGATGTGGGTTGGGGGTGTATACCTGGTCTCTGTAGGTAAGAGTAACCCTAAATTTATATGGTGTGGGAGGCAAATGCACACCTCATCTCTGTAGGTAAGGGTAGCCCAAAGTTTTGATGGAGTGTGGGGAGGAGGGTACATACCTGGTCTCTGTAGGTGAGGGTGACCCCCAAATTTAGATGAGATGTGGGAAGCCCATTATCTCTTGTGTTTAGATGTGATTGATATCTAAGTTTAGAAACCAACAATTTTAAATTTTGGTAGTTTCTCCTTATTAAGTGGAACAGCAGACTAATTTTTCTCTCTTGAGATCAGTCTCTCAGTTGTCTATGACAGTTGACATGCTATTCATCCCACCAGATTTTTCCCATGTGGAATATCTTAGAAACAGAGTGGTGAGATTACATTCTGATCCAGTGCTTTTTCCTTATTGCAGACAGATTCCTTTTTTTCCCCTCTGAGCAGGACTCCAGGTTTCCAAACCTGATGTGATTTCCCAGCTAGAACAAGGGACTGAGCCGTGGATTGAGGAGTCGTGCATTCCTGTTGCTTCCATGGAAAGTAAGTAGTGTGTGACAACAGAGGACTGCTCTGCAGATGCCAGCCTGGTGAGAAGTGACTCTGTGTAGATGTGCACCCAGAGCACCACCTGTGGAGAGATGAGATTCTATTTCACAGTCTCTTTAGAGGAGGCACCCTTCCTGATTGTTGTAAAGCAGTCCTCTCAAACAGTGCTCTGCATTCCCTCTTCCCACTTTCTTTTGATCCAGGATGGTCCCCACTTTCTGTTTTCGGGTTTCAAATGGAAACACATGCTATCCCCAGATGCTTTCACTCAACACTGGCCACCATCCAGTCTCTCTTCTTTGTCCTCAACCAAACTAAAATAAAAGTGAGTTCCACACCTGCAGCCCCCCCTTTTCTTAAAGCACTTACCCCCTTCTTACTCTAATGCATAGTTTCATATTCTGTCACTTTATCATTCTGTCCTTGAGATTCTGAATAATTCTGAATATAATCTTCTAAGTCATCAGTTTCCAAACTGCACAAGGAATTTCTTCAAGGTCCTGACTCTGGAATAAGCTAGTCACCCTGTTTATTGCTGTACTATTCACAATAGCTTAGATGTCCATGAACCTAGGAATAGATGAAGAAAATGTGATACATCTACACAATGGAATTTTATTCAGCCATACAGAAAAATGAAATCATAGCCAGGAAGTAGTGGTAGCCTTTAATCCCAGCATTCGGGAAGCAGAGGCAGGCACTCTCTGTGAGTTCGAGGCCAGCCTGGTCTAGAGCAAGTTCTGAGACAGCCAAAGCTTTTACACAGAGAAGCCCTGTCTAGAAAAACTAAAAAGGAAAAAATGAAATTGACATTTGCAGCACCATTGTGTTCTTTGTATCCTAAGTTTTTTCAGGACTCATGGTAAAGGGATATTGAACTTTGTCGAATGCCTTTTCTGCATTAATTGCGGTGACCAGGTGATTTCTGTCCTTAGTCTACTTACGTCTTATTTTATTCATGGATATGTATATATTGAATCGGCCTTGCATCCCTAGGGTGAAAAACTGCGGTTGTTATGTATGATCTTAGTGTGTTCTTGAATTTGGCTAGCAGGGATTTTGGTGCAAGTTTTTGTTCCTGTATTGGTCTACACTTTGTTGTTGTTTGGTCTTTATCTGGTTTTGATATCAGAGTGATACTAGCCTTGTAAAATGAGTTTGGTGGTATTTTCTCCTTTTCTTTTTTTGTGAAACAGTTTGAGAAGTAATAGGCATTCGCTCTTCCTTCAACGTTTGGAAGAATTCAGCAATAAACACATTTGGCCCCGGACTTCTCTTTGTGGGGAGGCTTTTAATTACTGTTTCAATATTGTTACTGTTATGGGTCTGCAAACATTGCTTATATCTTGGTTTAATTTTGCTAACTCACATGTATTTAGGAATCTATCCTTTCGCCAAGATTTTCTAGCTCTTTTGAATATATTTTCAGTGTATTCCCTAATTATCCTCTGGATTTCATTGGTGTCTTTATAAGCAGTTCCTTTTGAATCTCTAATTTTGCAAAGGTGCATTGCATCTTCTGTTCCTTTTGTTGGTTTGGCCTACGATTGTCAATCTATTTATCTCTTCAAGGAACTAACTCTGACTTGATGCATTGTCTTTTTAAGTCCCTATTCATTATTTCTAGCCATGTGCTTTTGGGTTTGGCTTATGTCCAGGTTGTTTTCTATTCCTGTGATAAACATCATGACTAAAAACAACTTGGGAAGGAAAAAGTTTTCTGGTCACAGTCCATTATTGAGAAGCCAAGGCCAGGACTCAAAACAGTATAGGAACCTGGAGACAGTAACTGAAGCAGAGACCATGGAGGAACACTGCTTACTGCCTTGCTTTCCATAGCTCACTCAGCTTGCTTGTTACTACAACCTAGGACGACCTGCCCAAAGGTGGCACCATCCACAGTGGGCTGGGCCCTCCCAGTTAATGTTAACCAGGAAAATGCCCCCACAGACCTGCCTACAGGCCAATCTGATTCAGGCAGATCCTCAGATGAAGTTTCACTTCCCAGATTATTCTAGCTTATATCAAGTTGACAAAAAGTACCACAGCTTGTTGGTTTTTTTTGTTGTTGTTGTTTCTTTGTTTATTTTTTAATTTAATCTTTTTTTTTTCTAGAACCTTGAAATTGGGAGCAGGAGAGATGGCTTAGGGATTTAAGAGAGCTTCATGCTCCTCCAGTCTACCCAAGTTCAGTTCCTAATTATTTCGTCAGGTAGCTCACAACCTCCTTGACTCCAGATCCAAGGAATTTGATATCTCTGTCCTCTTTGGGCACAGGCACCCATGTACATATGTTCACACGCATAATTTTTAAAATTAATGTCTCTGTGTGTTTAACACTGAGATATATCATTAGATTGTTTCCTGTTGGTCTTACTTTTTCTTTTTTAATTATGTGTAGGTGTGATACGTACATCTTTGGTTCTTTATTTTTAGGGGGCAGTGGTTAATGTATGCACATACAGCTATAAACTTAAGAATTATCTTAGCTCTATCCAAGAGGTTCTGGTAAATTGTGCTATCATTTTCTTTTGATTCTAGAAAGTTCTTTATTTCCTCCCTGATTTCTTCAATGACCCCACTGTTCATTCACAAGTATCTTGTTCGGTCTCCAAGAATTTGTATTGTTTCTGTGGCTTCTCTTGTTGATGGTTTCCAATTTTATTCCATTATGACCTGATGAGATACAATGAATTAATTTTGATCCTTTTGTATTTATTAAGGCTTGCTTGTGGTCTCTAAGATGATTTCAAGGGCTGGTGAGAAGAATGTGCATTCTGTATCTGATGGGTAGTATGTTGTGCAGATATCTAGTTCCAACTGATACATGGTATAATTTAGCTCTGAAGTTTCTTTGGTGATTTTTAATTTGGAAGACATCTAAAGGGGAGTGTGGATTACTGAAGTGTTTCAGTATTTCTATATGAAGACCTTTCTGGCCTTTCATGCCTTTCAGTATTTGTTACATTAAATTGGGAACCCAAACATTTGTTATATCTCCTTAATAAATTATCCCCTTTGTTAATATGCAGTGACCTTCTTTATCTATTCTGACTAGTTTCAGTTGGGATCTACTTTATCCAATATCAGAATAGTTATGCTAGCTTAATGTAAGTTTGCATTTCTTAGCCAGTGGTGGTGGTGATGGTGCATACCTTTAATCCCAGCACTGGGGCAGAGGCGGGTTGATCTCTGAGTTTAAGGCCAACCTGTCTGCAGAGCAAGTTAAAAGTTTGCATTTGTCTGGTAGGTTGATTTCCATTCTTTGGAATCTGTTTATGAGTGTCTTTGAAGGGAAAGTGTATTTCTAATAGACAACAAATAGTTGGATCTTGTAATCCAGTCAGTTGTGTTTTTATATTGGCGAGTTGAGGCCATTTACATCAGAAATTCTTATTGAAGCGTTTTCAGTGTCCTATGGTTTTGTTGGTTGTTTTGGTTGACTAGATTATTATTGCTATAGTTCTTTTCTTTACAGTAGTTTAAGACAGTTGTGAGCCTCCATGTGGGTTCTAGGAATCAAACCCAGCACTCTGAAAGAACAGCCAGTGTTTGTAACCATTGAGTTATCTCCAGCCTCAACAATCTTTTTTTTTTTTTTTTTTTTAAATGTGTATGAGTGTTTTGCCAGCATGTATGTTGTGCATCATTTGTGTGTCTGGTGCCTACACGGCCTGAAGAGAGTGTCAAAACCTTGGAACTGGAGTTACTGATGGTTGTGAGCCACCATGTGGCTGTTAGGAACTGAACCTGGGTCCTCTGCAAGAGCAAGTTTTTTTTAACCACTGACTCACCTCTCCAGTCCCAGGGTAACCATCTTAGTGGTTAATTTACTTCCAGGGTTTGAAATATCAACACACTTTTCTAGCTTTTTGGATTGTCAATGAGAGATCTGATGTTATTCTGATATTTCTCTGATGTATGTGGGTTGGTATTTTCCCCACATAATACAGTTTTAATTTTTTTTTTTTTTTTTTTTTTTTGTAATTTTGACATCTTGATTATCTCATGTTGTTCATGTCTATCTGTAGTTCTATATGCTTGTTGTGTATGGATGTCCTTTTTTCTCCCCCTTGTAGATTTGCTATAATTTCATTAAATTGTGCTTTTAGAATTTATCTCAGTTCCTTCTCCAGATTCTTAGATTTTGTCCATGGAACTTATCCCAGAGTTCTTGGCAGATTTGTTTATGCTCATTAATTTTCCTTTTAATCTTTGTCTGAATGTATTATTGTCTCAACCTTGACCTTCATCTCTGAAATTTATTACTCTGTTTGGTATTACCTATTAATAATACTTTCTACTTTAGTTTTTCGAAATACTATTTATTCATTTGTGTGCGTTGTGTGTGTGTTTGTGACTGTTTTGCCTACATGTATGTTTTCTTTACCACATACAGGCCTGGTACCCACAGAGGTCTCCTGAAACAGGAGTTTCAGGCAATTGTGAGCCACTCTGTGGGTGTTGGAACCAAACCCAGGTCCACTGCAAGAACAGTAAGTGGTCTTAACTGAGCTGCTTCTCCAGCCCCCGGTTACCGCCTTCTTGAGGATGTCTTGGAGACCTGTAATCCTGATGTGTGTTTTATCTCACTGGTCTGCGTGGGTTTTTGCAGCTTGGTTACCAGCATCCTCAATTACTTCTCCACATACTGGGTATAGAAATATGTTGGCCAGTGCCCATAGATTTTTGTATGTAGAAAAGTATATAGATTGCTTTTGTGAGAGGTGTGGTAATAATCAGCATGCTCTTCTAGAACTTTCTCTAATCCTTCCTTCTTTTCCCAAATAATTCTCTTGATCATTGAATGGAGTGTATGACATTGTGTAGACACTGGTTGTGGTTGATGTCACTTTGCCTTCATATGTTATATACTTGTGATTGGTTATCAAGCTCTTTTCTCTTTCTTGACAGCACAAGACTGTGCTTCACCCTACAGTACACCCAGAAGATATTCTTTTTTTTTTTTTTAAAGATTTATTTATTTATTATGTACACAGAGGAGGGCACCAGCTGTCATTACAGATGGTTGTGAGCCACCATGTGGGTGCTGGGAATTGAACTCAGAACCTCTGGAGAACAGTTGGTGTTCTTAACCTCTGAGCCGCCTCTCCAGCCCCAGGAGATATTCTTTATTGCATTTGTTTTGTTTATGTGTCGGCCAGGACTGCGTGTGTTTATGTGGAGGTCAGAGGACAACTTGCTGTGGTCAGTTCTCTCCTGTGTGGGTCGTGGGGATTGGACTCATTGTCAGGCCCAGCAGCAGCAGGCACCTCCACTGACTAAGCCATTCCAGCAGCCTCAGAAGATATTCTTTATGATTATTTGCTATACAAACCTATTTCCCTGGGTGTCATTCCTCTTGGTGAACATATACATCTGAAACCCATGCTAAAGCTGTGCTGCAGTGACCGTGTTTGCTGAAGGTCTGCCGCTGTGAAGCTGCCTGCACTGCTGCCCACTACCCATGATCTGTGGAGATTAGGGAGGAGAGAGTGGGCAGCATGAGGTCTGCCATTCTGCTCATGCTTGTGGTGGTTGTGGCTGGACTTACAATACAGTGTCTTTTCTTACTGTCGTCCTGTTAGCAGTGGAACTGGGGGATGTTTTCTTTTATTCTATCACCCTTGAGGGTCTTCCTCACCGGTCTCATATATATTTCTGTGGCTTCAACTCTTTTCTTTCCTCTTAAGCTGGAATTTTGTATCTTACACATAACAATCCTATTATAATGCTGCTTCTGGCATCTTCCACTCCTATATTATATGGATAATCCTCCATTTCTTTTTGCCAAATTCCAAAATGGTAGACTTGAATTTGTTATCTTTCCTACCATAAATTATTTCCTCTCCTATTTACAACTCTTACTTTTTAGCAAAGATGGAATTCTTACGTATGATTTCCAGGCTAACAGTCATAAATCTTAGTTAAGTCTCTCCTGTTTGTTTGGAGTTTACATCAGCATTCTTAAAATTTTGCTTTGTTGCTCATTAACGAGGAATTTCAATTCATACTGAGTCAGTCCTTTTCTTTGAAGCCTTAGTGGTCTCTGGTTACCTTTTTTTTCCCCCTAAGTTCATGGAATGCTTTATTTGCCTACATTACCTGGCAGGCCACTTCTTGTGAGCAGACGTGTCCATTGTACTCATTCTTGGATGCAGTTTGTGTCCACAGGAAGGAACACTGACCAGGGCAGCCCAAAGCTCAATAACCTGAGCAGAAGTTCAGCTCATTTCCATGTGAGATTCTGTTCTCCTTTGTCATGGCAGGTGTTTCAGTGATGGGGACAGTGCCAGTAGCCTAGTTGTGATCCTACAAGGTGAAGTGCTAGCCTTTCTCTAAGAATGTGGGCTGCCACAAGCATAGGCTGAGCTTCGGGTCCTCTCCAGGCATGGCAGGTTCCTTCTCCGGAGGCAAGATAACATGATAGGCTATGCCCCAAGTCAGAGAGAACATGATAGGCATAAAATGAGCCACAAAGGGTTTATGGTGGCCACCCTCCCCCTTGCTGAGGATGTAAACATGGGCCTCCACCCTTTGGTAGCTTTGGGTAGAAGAGCCTGGCTGAACTATGACCAAACCATGCTCAGATCCTCCTGCCTCTCTTCCTTAGACCAGAGCACCCATGTTATCCCCTGCCTCAGTCCTCTCCAAGCTCTTGTAGATTGTCTCAATACCCATCATCACAGTGCGAATGTCCTTATTACATCCCAACAACTCACATCTCCCTGTACCATGCTCTAATGTACCTGTCACCACTGTGTCCTAGCCAGGAATAGAGTAGACTGACTCTATGGGTAGCAGAAAGTGTTCCTCCAGGTCCCAGGTGAGCACCAGGATGTAAGCATCCAGCAGCTTTTACACTGACTTCACACCTAGCTCAGAATCACATTCTTCAAGGGCACAGAGAGCACAGAGCCTGTAATGATTGGAGTCCCTGCTCCTTCATAGCCAAACTAGGTGAACAGCTTCTGATCTCCAGCTATGTTATCCCCCACCATCTCTGAGTTCCGCATAGTGTCTGCCTTGTTCATATACACCACAGCATGCTTGGCCCCAGTCTGTTTAGCCATTGTGCTCTTGCATCTGTGGTATGGGGCCATCATCTGCCATCACCTCCAGGGTCATGTGCTCTAAGTGATCAGCCATGCTTGGGGAAGTCTTTGTGGGCATAGTAGCAGACAGGAGTGCTGTACTCCACATGGGCTGCACTGATAGTGATACCCGAAACTCTCCTCTGAGACATTGTGTGCCCTCATCTTCTTGAACTTAGCTCTACCTCCTTCAGCTAGAATTTTTGTAATGATATGGTCAGGGTAGTATTACCTGGGATTCCATGTGGCCAGTGCTACTCACATTCACATGGGGTTTGTCATGCACAAAGGACTTCAGAGCCTTCAGTGACTGCGGCCGACCTTGTAGCAGTGGGGTCAGGCTGACACTTGGGCCACTGAAGCAGGGTGTCACTTGCAAGAAAGAGGGGGCCACCAGTGTGGTACTACTGCATCAGTCTTCCAGGTACTGAGATTAAAAGTGTGTAACACCACACCCTGCTCACCTCTTAAATTTAACTATCACCTTAATTTTATTTGTCCTTAGAGATCATCTGTAAAATTGAAGCAAACAATCTCTTTCCAATTTCAGTTTATTTTCCTTAGCTCTTTCTGCTTTCTCACCAAATAATAAGGTTATATATTTGAGAACCCTGAAAGAATTAGATAATCTCCAATAAGGACAGTTTCCTTTTGCTCTGTCCAAAAAATACTGGCATTTTATTTTCTTTCAGACTGGAAGATAAGACCTGAGAATAGTGTTTCTCTCCTAGAAGTTGACATCTCAGAAGAACACCTGTCTGCAGAGGCAGTGGCAAACAACTGCGAAAGGGAAGATCCTTACAGCTCCAGTGTCTTAGAAACATGGGGATCTGGTGGGAGTTTAGAGAACCTTCAGGCAAACCAACAAACTCTGCCAAAGGAAATGAAAGTAACCGAGAGAACAGCACCCACTTGTGAGAGCAGTCTCGGGGTGAGTTCAAGCCTTGTAACACAGACAGAAGCAGTTCTAGAACAAACTTCCGTCAAAACAAGAGCCACGCTGAATTCACACCCCGTCAGGAAAGAGAAGCTGTGCAAGTGCAATGAATGTGGAAAAGCTTTTACTTACTGGTCCGCTCTCCTCCGACATCAAAGAACACACACTGGAGAAAAACCCTATAAATGCAATGAGTGTAGCAAAGCTTTCAGCCGAAGTGAAAACCTTATAAATCATCAGAGAATTCATACAGGAGATAAACCATACAAATGTGACCAGTGTGGAAAGGGTTTCATTGAGGCTCCATCTCTCACTCAACATCAAAGAATTCATACTGGAGAAAAGCCCTATAAATGCGATGAATGTGGGAAAGCCTTTAGTCAGAGGACCCATCTTGTTCAGCATCAGAGAATTCACACTGGTGAGAAACCATATACTTGTAATGAGTGTGGAAAATCCTTTAGCCAGAGAGGTCACTTTATGGAACACCAGAAAATTCATACAGGAGAAAAACCTTTCAAATGTGAAGAATGTGACAAAACCTTCACCAGGAGTACACACCTTACTCAACATCAAAAAATTCATACTGGAGAGAAAACCTACAAGTGTAATGAGTGTGGGAAGGCCTTCAATGGGCCTTCAACTTTTATCCGTCACCATATGATTCATACAGGAGAAAAGCCTTATGAATGCAATGAATGTGGAAAAGCCTTCAGTCAGCACTCAAACCTGACTCAACATCAAAAAACACACACTGGTGAAAAACCCTATGATTGTGCAGAATGTGGGAAATCCTTTAGTTACTGGTCATCCCTCGCTCAGCATCTGAAAATTCATACAGGAGAAAAGCCCTACAAATGTGGTGACTGTGGAAAGGCCTTCATCTACTGCTCATCCCTTACTCAGCATCGGAGAATTCACACTCGAGAAAAACCCTTTGAGTGCAGTGAGTGTGGAAAGGCTTTCAGTTACCTATCAAACCTGAATCAGCATCAGAAAACTCACACCCAGGAGAAAGCCTATGAATGTAAGGAATGTGGGAAAGCCTTTATTCGGAGTTCATCTCTTGCTAAGCATGAAAGAATTCATACTGGAGAGAAGCCATATCAATGTCATGAATGCGGGAAAACCTTCAGCTATGGCTCATCACTTATTCAGCATAAGAAAATCCATACTGGTGAAAGACCTTACAAGTGTAATGAATGTGGGAGAGCCTTTAGCCAGAAAATACACCTTACACAACACAAAAGAATTCATACAGGAGCAAAGCCGTATGCATGTCCCAAGTGTGGTAAGACCTTTCGACACTGTTCATCCCTTGCACAACATCAAAAAACTCACACAGAAGAAAAGCCCTACCAGTGTAACAAATGTGAAAAATCCTTTAGCCAGAACTCCCATCTGACTCAGCATCAGCAGATTCACACGGGAGAGAAGCCCTATAAGTACAGTGAATGTGACAAATCCTTTTCCCAGAGCATGCACCTAACTGAACATCAGAGTACTCACACTGGAGAGGAACGTTACAACTGTAATGAATGCCCAAAGACTTTTAGCCAGGACACATACCTTATTCAGCATCAGGAGATTCATTCAGGAGAGAAGCTTTTTGGGTGTGATGGCTGTGGAAAAGCCTTCAGGTATCGCTCTGCTCTCACCAAACACCAGAGACTGCACCCTGGCATAGCCGCTCTAGGAACATCATGAATGTAGCTGCTGTATTCTTTGGTTTTTTAGTGATGAATCAGAGCGGGGTGAGGAACTCCTTAAGGTATTTTAAATTTTTCCTATCTCATGATGAGATAGTTCATTGGGCTGAACTAATCCAAATATGTTATTAACATTGTGACAAGCTACTTTAAGTTTCTTTTGTGAATGAGGTGAAACAAAAGATTGAGAGATGATTTCAAAAGTAGCTTGGAGTTTTATACTCAGTTTTGTATATTTACAATATATTCTTAAGCAGTTGCACTATTCATCCCCATTTTGTCTTAGATCAATAATGTGTGTGGGGTTTTGCATGTTTTGCTAGGAGAAATTTGTATTTCAGTAACTAAGAATTTGTTTTGCTCTTGTTCTAATGCACTTACGTTATTCAGGTAACTGGTCCTTAAATAAAAATAATTATAAAATACAGTCAAACTCAATTGCCTGTGACTATTAAGATTCATCAGCAGGTTCATTGGTGTGTAGCTGTATTCCCAGCTTCCTAGGCTGAAGTAGGAGGGTTACAAGCCCTGGACTCTAAAGAAGACTGGACAGTACAATGAATTCTCATCTCAAAAACCAGCATTTCCTCTGTTAGCTTTAAAATCATGTTTTCTAGGAGTTACTGCTAGAGAGAGGTCTGCTTCTACAATATGTGGTACACCTGGTTGCACATGGGGTCTTGGGGTTTCGATAACAAACAGTTAAGGTTTAAACAAGAGAATTTTATTCTTGTTCTGAAGGTTAGAGTCTGGAAAGGTCCACTGTCTGGTATAGTCTGCTATGTCCTTATGTGCTTACATGGCAGAAAACAGAAAAAGATTTTTATAAAACCCCGTGCTTGAGTGTTCTATGATTGAACCTTCCAGATACTCATTCCTAATAACCATGTTGGGGAGTAAGTTTTCAGCTTTTGAATTTGGAGATGATTCAGTCCTAACAATTGAGAACAAGATTTAGTGCTAAGGCTGCCCTTAAGACTCGTGTCAGTTGACCCAAAGTATGGAACCAAGGCTTCAGAAAATCTGCCAGCCCTAGTCCTCACTTTTCGAGACATATTCTCTGTTGTGTAACCCTGGCTGTCCTAGAACTCACAGTGTAGACCAGGCTGGCCTTGAACTCGCAGACAGCTGCCTGTCTGCCTCTTTTGAGTGCTGGGATTAACAGCATGTGCCAGCATGTCTGGCTATTTAACTTCTAATTTGTGCCCTGGAAAGAACAATTGACCTAAACTCCTTTAGTTAGTTGCTCTTCTCTTTCTCTGTCTCTTTTTTTTTGTTTGGAGAGGGTGCAGGTTTTCAAGACAGGGTTTCTCTGTGTAACATCCCTGGCTGTCCTGGAGCACACTCTGTAGACCAGGCTGTCCTTGAACTCACAGAGATCCGCCTGCCCCTGCCTCCCAAGGGCTGGGATTACAGGCGTGTGCCACCACTGCCGGCCAGTTGTTCTTCCCTTTGGCTGTTCATAGCTTAGTTTATTCAGCCCATATGATGTAGCTATTGAGTGCCATCCGGTTTATATAGATTTTTCTCAAGCTCTAGGAGGCAGGTTGACTTGCTTCTTCCCCAAAGTACAAAAACTAAGCTACAGTGTAAAGTTATTCACTTATACTTGGTTTCCTTTGATCAGAATCAGATAACAATGTTTTATACGGCCTAAAGCATGGTCTACCTTAGCTGTGCTTTCAGTTTTGAATGAGTGAATTCACGAAGTACATAGCAAGCAAAAGGTGTACAAGGCGGCACGACAGTCCTCTGTGTGTTGTTCCAAATTTAGTCTATTTGTCACCAAAGTGAAGTTCTTTTTTTTTTTTTTAAGATTTATTTTTACTTATGTGTATATGTATGTATCTGTGTGAGTAAATGGCATATGTGTGTGGGTGACCTAGAAGGTAAGAAAAGGACCTGGGACAGGCAGCTATGAACTGCCCACAGTGAATGCCGAGTGCTGATTTCCTGCCCTCTTTAGGAGCAGTGAGCACTCCTAACCACTGAGCTATCTCCAGCCCTGGACTACACTTCAGATGATTTGGTAAGGACATCCTCTGCTGTGACCATCCACCAACCAGTCTGAGTTCTTTTATGAGCCCAGCTCAGGTTTTCAATTAGAAATCATCATGTGTAGCTATTAGAAATCAAGATTGTTATCTGGGTAGTGAAAGTTACACATGTTTAGTCCCAGCACTCAGAGGGCAGAGGCAGGTGAATAACTGAGTTGGAGGCCAGTGTAGTGTACAGATGGTTTTCTTATGGAAATTCTGGGTTTGTTACAAAGTCCACTGTAAATGAACATGGATACCTGCTGGAGTAGATGAATACTCACTATTAAACCGCACATAGTTCCTGTTCTGTCCTCTAGTCTGTTAGTGCTGGAAGATGTTGGCAGAACAAGTTAATGTTGCGGGAAGGCCCATTAACTTTCCCCTTTTAAAACTGTAATTAGGGGTTGCTTAGTGGTTGAGAATATTTGTTTCTGCCCCACCAGTTCCCAAATACTCAGCTGCTGCTTCCCAAGTATTGACTCAGAGGCTTAATATTAGTTATAAATGCTCAGCTGATAGCTCAGGCTTATTGCTGCTAACTAGCTCTTATCCTTAAATTAACCCATAATTCTTATCTGTGTTTAGCCACGTGGCTTGGTACCTTTTCCCAGTCCAGCATTCTCATCTGCATCTGGCTGGTGACTCCTGACTCCGCCCTTCCTCTTCTCATCATTCTCAGTTTGGCTTTCCCACCTAACTTCCTGCCCAGCTACTGGCCTGTCAGCTTTTTATTAAAACCAATTTGAGTGACAGATCTTCACAGTGTACAGGATTATTCTATAGCAGATGTGGCTTATGCTGTTTACTGAAAAGTTGTCACTCTCAAATGTTCCCACAGAGATGTGAGGAGCAGGAAACCGCAAAAGCCATATTATGACTTTGCTGATATAGCTGAAAGCTCATATATGAACCAAGCCAGTGACAGTCACTGAGGAAAGAAGGATATTTCAGAAGTGGGATCAGCAGTGCTCGATAGCCGTCTGTCTGGTAAGGAAATTCGTTTCTGCAGATAACATCAGATTCCACTGGGATAATGGTGTGTGTGGTTTGCTCCTTGCCCTCTTGGCATTCGGGCAGGCAGGTTCCTGCCATGCCAGACTCCACCAGATGCTAGAGCATTTATCATTGCTGACTATGCCCCTAAATTTGAGTAGCACTCCCAGTTGGGATGGTTAATATTTACTGCCACCTTGGTTGGACTTAAAACCACCAGGAACCAAACCTCTACGTGTTGCCTGTGAAGGTTTCCAGAGAGGATTAACTGAGGAAGAAAGCCCCACTCTATGTGTGGCCACATCACACGGGCTGCGGTCCGGTGCAAAGTATGAGCGGAGGGAGTGTGGTGGTTTGAACGGCAACGGCTCCCGTAGGCTCATAGGGAGAGCAGGAGTAGGTGTGGCTTTGCTGGAGAAACTGTCACTGGGGGTGGGCTTTGGGGTTTGAGAAGCCCAAGCCAGGCCCAGTGTCTTCTCCTGCTCCCTATGGATTCAGATGGAGAACTCTCAGTTCCTCCTCCAGCACCGTGCCTGCATACTGTCATTCTTATAATGGACCAAAGCTCTGAACTGTGAGTAAGCCCCAGCTAACTGCTTTCCTTTGTAAGCGTTGCCATGGTCATGGTGTCTCTTCACAGCAATGGAAGTGACCTAGATAGAGCAGCCAGCATTCCTCTCTGCTTCCTGACCTCAGACAAAGCTGCCTGCTGCCTTACCTCAGCTGTCACTGCCATGCCTTCACTGCTGTGCGGGGGCCCACATGAGCCCTTCCTAGGCTGCTTCAGTCAGGGACTTTGTCATAATAAGAAGCTAATGCACCAGTCACTGTGTAACATACAGTCTAGTGTAAGTGATAGCGTGTTAGATCCCCTGATAGATGACGGAGAGAAGGGCCATCACTATAAAATAAAAATGGTAAAATTCCAAAGTGGCTGGATTCTTCCTCACCCTCTGCACCTATGACAAAAGCCTGACAATTTAAAAGAGACTGAGAGGATTTTCTCCTCCCCCCTCACCCCTCACACCCCCCCCCAGTCAATAGAGCCCCTCTGCCTGTGTCCTGGACAAGTTTAAGGTCAGACCAGGATGAGTTTAGCCCAAACTTGTGGACCAATCAGCCTCCCTGTGTTTGTGCAAACTGACCAACCCTAAATTGGGGTAGGAAGACCATCTAAAAGACCCTTAACACCCCCAGCCCTCAAGGAGAGACCAGAATTCCAGTTCCTGCATCATATCACCCCTTGGCTTTGTAGAGGGTCTTTGTTCATGCTTGCTGCATGTGTTTCCCAAACCCTAATAAAAGCCTTTCCCAAACCCTAATAAAAGGTTATGTCTGCTATGTCTGGGATCTAACCCTCTGCTGCCTGTTGGGCTAGAGAATTTTTTCCTGCCTTTTAATTCTTTGGCTGAGAAGAGGAACCTGATCAAGCTCCCTAGGTGGTAACTGTATCACTGCAGCCAGTAGAAAAGACTGGATTAAAGATGAGTTCTCTTTTAAGCATGTTGGTTGTGGTGCCAACAGATTGTTGCACTGAATCGGGCCCCAGGAAGGAATGGTAACTGAGTGAGAAAGGTCTGTGTGGAGATGTGGGACTGCACACAGGGAAGGGTTTAAGTCTCAGCAGAAGAGTCTCTAGCAGAGCTGGAGGAGAGGTGTTGGAGACAGAACTTGGGGAATTCAAGAACCACAGAGAAGAGTCAAAGAAGAGGTAAGTCAGAAACTAGGAGGCTACAGCTGTGAATTGAGGGAGGAAATTCCAAGGAAGGTCTAGGATGTATTCAGCCTGCACTGACTGGGCATTTGCTCCAGGAAGGATAGATATAATCCGCCAAGAGAGTTCTTGTAGGTGGAGTCTTTCACCCAAACCATGATCAGCTCTGTTCCAGCAGCCACTTCCCAAATAACCACTCAGATACTTATTCTAAATGCTTGGCCAATAGCTCAGGTTTATTACTCACTAGCTCTTACAACTTAAATTAACCCATTTCTATTCATCTATGTGCTGCCTCAAGGCTTGTAGCTTTTTTTTCTTCCTTTCTTTCTTCTTCGAGGCTTGTAGCTTTTATCTCTCCTGCATGTCCTGCTTCCTTTCTGTCTGTCTGGAGACTCCTCTGACTCTATGCTTCTTCTTCCCAGGATTCTTGCTGCCTCAGAAATCCTGCCTAGCCATTGGCCAATCATCTTTTTATTAACAATGAGAGCAATACAATACAGTGTATAAAGATTGTTCCACAAGTTCTTGGAACATTAAAGTTTTTAAATAGGTATAGTCACATGGTTGAAAGTCACAAAAGTGCATGTTTTTTTCCTAGAGATCTGTAGTACACAGTTATGAAGAAGAATTAAGACTGATGTGGAAAGAGGTCCAGAGTCTACTGAGTGAAAAAGTTACTAATACAGCCAGAGAGGGAGAGAGAGAGAGAGAGAGAGAGAGAGAGAGAGAGAGAGAGAAAGAAGAAGAAGAAGGAGGAGGAGGAGGAGGAGGAGGAGGAGGAGGAGGAGGAAGAGGAGGAGAGAGGCCACTCCTGTGATATCAGCACTTGGAGTAGGGCTTGGGCTGAGGTAGGAAGACTGCTGTTAGCCAGCCTGAGTTACATAGAAAGACCCTGTTTAAGAAAAATGAAAGGTGTAACCGTCTCTGTGTGTATAAATACATATAATGTGTGTTTTTTATTTACAATGAAACTCTGAAAAACTTCATACCAAAGATGGTGATTACTGAGGGCTTCTGGATAGATGGAACACGTGTATGGGAGTGACAAGTCTTTCATTATATTTTAAGTGTGCTTTTGGAGACCCCTATGCTGTCAGGGTTGGAATTTCCCCCCTGACTGTATTACTTACTTTTTTAAAGTGATGAAACACCATGATCAAGGCAAATTATGAAAGGGGTTATTTGGGCTCTTGGTTCCAGAGCATAAGAGGCCGTCATGGCGGGGAAGTGGCAGGCCTAGCCACTGGAGCAGCAGCTGAGAGCTCACATCTTCAGTCTCAAGCAGGAAGCAGGGAGGGCAAACTGAGAATGGCTCCTGGATCTGAAACCTCAAAGCCCACCCCCAGTGACATACTTCCTCCAACAAGGCCACACCTTCTAAACTATCCAAACAGAACCCCCAACTGGGAACCAAGTATTCAAATGCTTAAGGCTACAGGGGACATTTCATTCCACCACACTAAGTGATAAAGATGCTGTATAGTTTTGTTTTCCCTTTCAGAGACTATATAGTTGGGTTTTAGAGAGACAGGTTATGTTTAAGGGGCTCAGAGAGAAGATGACATGAAAAAGAACAGAGAAAATGGTCTAAAGGGATCAAAATGTGGCCATGTTAGAGGACACCAGCCTGGGGACAAAGGCAGCATGTGCGTTTAATGAAGTTCTTTTTGTTTAAGATTTATTTTTAGAAGGGCAAGATGGCACATTCTTTTAGTTCCAGTGCTCCGAGGCAGATGCAGGAGGATCGCTGGGAGTTCGAGGCCAGTCTGGTCTACATAGAGAGTTCCAGGTCAGTCAAGGCTACAAAGGGAGACCCTGTCTCAAGAAAAAAAAAAAAATTCTCTAAAGTAGATCAGTGCTGCCAGGAACAGATATGTCTCACTGTCATGCAAAAGCCTTAGGTAATTAAATATATTAAATTCCATATTCTGTACATCTTTGGAGTGTTTGAGGACCATCTATTTATCTAAATATATCTATGTATGACCTTGAAAACATACCTAACATGACTATAAGTTTGACTATTATAGATGACTATTAATCTGTATTTTAAATTATACATTACATTTTAAATGAGCTGCATAAACACAATACCTTAAACAAGAGTAGAAATATATACATACAGTATAACAAAATTAACTTTATATTTGTATCAATAAACCAAAATCTGTACCAATGTAAAATGTTTAAGATTAATAATTGTTTTTTTGCATTAAAGTTGATTCAATATTCTACCCTTTTATCTTTATCCTATCATTTCTGTGGAAATAAAAGCAGAATCTCTTTGCCAATGTAACATATCTTTTGACTTCCATTTTGAAGTCAAGGTATTTTTAAAATGAACAGGTTGGTTTAATCCAGCAGCATTTATAATCCAATGTCTCTTAGCAGCTGTTGCTCCTTCCTCAGCTGTCAAACAATTCAAAGACAGCAGGATAGCATACAGGATCCAGACTGTGTATTTTTCATCTTTACATGGCTGTTTTCTTTTATATTACTTTACTTCCATTTTAAGGACTTTATCTTAAAACTATATTTTCCTCTTTTTATGACTCTGTTCTCTTTTTCTTTTCTCTCTCAAGCCTTTGCATATTTTTAATCACATTGTAACCCACTTTGAAGTTTTTTCCATCTGAATCTGTCTTTACTGTGCACCTGTATGTAACCTTTTCTGTCTGCATGAGGGAAAGAAAACAAAAACAAAACAACATAAAAAACTGCTGTGTAGCTTAGATCATGGCATGCTGGTGCTGCCTCCTCCCTCTTGGTTCCCTGAGAGTCTGGTTTCATCGTGGAGGTATGTTCACTGCCAGCTCTGGGAGCCATGTTTACGACCCCATCTCCAAGAAGTTTCTGTGTCTATACCGTCACTTAGCAGCGTCACAGAGCAGCATGAACACTGTGCAAGTGTTTGGCAGCAGGGCCTCTCAAAAGAGCTGACCATTTTTGTTGCTAGCACGGAGCCAGGAAGCCATCTCTTAAAGGAACAGTGCCTCTGTTCACCACCAGCAAACAGAGCCCACTGAAGAAAAAGTGGTTACCAAGAAGCTACGTTTGACTCCTTCTTTGTGTGTTTAGAATCCTTTCCCAAGCTCTCTCAGGTTTTATGTGGACGTAGTTGTACCATGTGGAAACACCATATGTGGGCGGATGTTTCTTTCCTGCCTGACTGTCCCCAAATATCTGACTCAGATGCTGAATATGAATTATAAATCCTCGACCAATACCTTAGGCTTGTTTTTAGCTAGCTATTAAAACTTAAATTAGCTCATTTCTATTAATCTATGTATGTGTTACCATGCGGCTCATGGCTTGTTACCTCATTTTTACACACCTTGCTCCCTCGGTGGCTGCCCAGTGTGTGCCTCTCTCTCTACCCATCTTCATCCCAGTATCCTCAGTTTGATTGTCCCACCTAACCATATCCTTGCTATAGGCCAATGAACTCCTTTATTAACCAATGAGAGTGATGCATATTCACAGTGTACAGATGGATTATTACACAGCAAAGTTATTTAGCAAATACTCAAGGCATTCACAGTACTAGCGATGCTAACAGGTGAAGACACACACGCAACAGCTAACTAAAGGAAGTACGAACAAGTAAAATTCCTCTTCCTTCTCTCCAGGAGTTACTTTGACTATTTACCCTAACATCTAAGTTTCCTGATTTAACAGTAGCTATTTGTTCCCTCTCTTTAATTTACTAAAAGTACGTTCAGTTGTTACAACTTAGCAAATAGGTGCTTCTTTTATAACCCTGGTTCTCAGCCCATTGTGGCAGTGGTCACAGTCTGTACAAATTGCATATGCACACAAATTTGGGCCTTCAATTACATGTAGGCCATGAAATTTAGGCTAATAACTCCTACCTCACCATGTATCTTGGCTGGCCTGGAACTTGCTATGTAGACCAGACTGGCCTCAGACTCAGAGATCTGCTTGCTTCTGCTTCCTGAGTGCTGGGATTAAAGACGTGAGCCACCACATCCAGCCCTTCTCTTTCAGTTTCTGTCACAGGCTCCCTCTATGTAGCCCAGGCTGTCCTGGATCCAGTCATGTAGAAGATGGTCTCAGATTGACAGTGCCCTACCTCAACCCTCCCAGGAATAGGTTAGAGGAACCACTGTGCAGCGGCTTGCCTTCTCCTGCTCCTGCCTTTCCTCTCTCTCCACCTCGATTTTAGTTTTTAGAATATGTTACTATGAGGATATTCTGTCCCCACTAACTTTACATTTGAAAAAGTAATGGAAAAGTCTACAGAAATATCATTGTAATGTACAGTTGACTCCCGAATACAATGACTGCTTTAACAACCACTTTTCAGCTCCTGATCATACTTTTATTTTTGTCTTCAGACACACTTTGAGAGGCAGAGAAAGCATGTAGCCAGGAAGGTACATCATTACAGGATTTCCGTAGAAAAGCCTGCCCTGGATTGCTCCTTCATCACATGGAGTGTGCCCGATATCAAGTCAAATACTACGGGCTGTGCTCTCCCAGACTTCATGGGGTAGCATAGAAAACTGACCAGTGACAAGATGGGGCAGTGGGGACAGTGAGGACAGTGGGGACAGTGAGGACAGTGGGGACAGTGAGGACAGTGAGGACAGTGGGGACAGTGGGGCTGTGAGGACAGTGAGTACAGTGAGTACAATGAGGACAGTGGGGACAGTGGGGACAGTGGGGACAGTGGGGACAGTGGGGACAGTGGGGCTGTGAGGACAGTGGGGCTGTGAGGACAGTGGGGACAGTGAGGACAGTGGAGACAGGACAGTGGGGACAGTGGGGCAGTGGGGACAGTGGGGGCAGTGGGGGCAGTGGGGCAGTGAGGACAGTGGGGCAGTTGGGACAGTGGGGCAGTGAGGACAGTGAGGACAGTGAGGACAGTGGGGCAGTGAGGACAGTGGGGACAGTGGGGACAGTGGGGACAGTGGGGACAGTGAGGACAGTGGGGACAGTGGGGGCAGTGGGGACAGTGGGGGCAGTGGGGACAGTGGGGACAGTGGGGGCAGTGAGGACAGTGGGGACAGTGAGTAGAGTGAGTACAGTGATGACAGTGGGGACAGTGGGGCTGTGAGGACAGTGAGTACAGTGAGTACAATGAGGACAGTGGGGACAGTGGGGACAGTGGGGACAGTGGGGACAGTGGGGACAGTGGGGACAGTGGGGCTGTGAGGACAGTGAGGACAGTGGGGACAGTGAGGGCAGTGAGGACAGTGGGGCTGTGAGGACAGTGGGGCTGTGAGGACAGTGGGGCTGTGAGGACAGTGGGGACAGTGAGGACAATGGGGACAGTGAGGACAGTGAGGACAGTGGGGACAGTGGGGCTGTGAGGACAGTGGGGCTGTGAGGACAGTGGGGACAGTGAGGACAGTGGAGACAGGACAGTGGGGACAGTGGGGCAGTGGGGACAGTGGGGGCAGTGGGGGCAGTGGGGCAGTGAGGACAGTGGGGCAGTTGGGACAGTGGGGCAGTGAGGACAGTGAGGACAGTGAGGACAGTGAGGACAGTGGGGACAGTGAGGACAGTGGGGACAGTGGGGACAGTGGGGACAGTGGGGACAGTGGGGACAGTGGGGGCAGTGAGGACAGTGGGGACAGTGAGTACAGTGAGTACAGTGATGACAGTGGGGACAGTGGGGACAGTGAGGACAGTGGGGACAGTGGGGACAGTGGGGACAGTGGGGACAGTGGGGACAGTGGGGACAGTGAGGACAGTGGGGACAGTGAGGACAGTGGGGACAGTGGGGGCAGCGAGGACAGTGAGGACAGTGGGGACAGTGAGGACAGTGGGGGCAGTGGGGACAGTGAGGACAGTGGGGACAGTGGGGCAGTGGGGACAGTGAGTACAGTGAGTACAATGAGGACAGTGGGGACAGTGGGGACAGTGGGGACAGTGAGTACAGTGAGTACAATGAGGACAGTGGGGACAGTGGGGACAGTGGGGACAGTGAGGACAGTGGGGACAGTGAGGACAGTGAGGACAGTGGGGACAGTGGGGCAGTGGGGACAGTGGGGCAGTGGGGACAGTGAGGACAGTGGGGACAGTGGGGACAGTGGGGCAGTGGGGACAGTGAGGACAGTGGGGCAGTGGGGAGAGTGAGGACAGTGGGGCAGTGGGGAGAGTGAGGACAGTGGGGACAGTGGGGACAGTGGGGACAGTGGGGACAGTGAGGACAGTGGGACAGTGGGGACAGTGGGGTCAGTGGAGGCAGTGGGGGCAGTGATGACAGTGGGGACAGTGGGGCAGTGGGGACAGTGGGGACAGTGGGGACAGTGGGGACAGTGGGGACAGTGGGGACAGTGGGGACAGTGGGGACAGTGGGGACAGTGGGGCAATGGGGACAGTGGGGCAGTGGGGACAGTGAGGACAGTGAGGACATTGGGGACAGTGGGGACAGTGGAGGCAGTGTGGGCAGTGGGGACAGTGGGGCAGTGGGACAGTGGGGCAGTGGGGACAGTGCTGAGGAAGTTAGGCCTGGGGCACAGCTGACTGCTTCCAGTCTGCTAATCCCTGCCCTGTAGCCTTCAATAACTTTATTTTTCCACCAGTCCTGAGCAATAGAAGTATAAAGCAAACTACTTCTATAACTTTCAGTTTTCCAGTAAACAGGTTATAAAAAGTAAAAATTAATGAAAATAGAAGGAAATAATCTTGGTGTCATTCATTTAACCTCACATACTTAAAATACCATTTCCATGGATAAGCAGTATTTATTAATTAGATACTTTATATGTTTTGCAAAATATTAAAAATGTGGTTATGTTTCACATTGTACCACTCAGTTTGGACTAGCATATTTTTATTTATTTGTTTGTTTGTTTATTTAGTTAGTTAGTTGTGTGTGTGTGTCTGTGTGTGTAGGTGTGTGTGTAGGTGTGTGTGTGTGGTGTTTACAGGCACATGTGCCATGATACATATGAAACACATGTAGAAGTCCTAGCATAAATTTGTGAGGTTTTGTCTCTCCAATTTTTATGTAAGACCTGACTCTGGTTATCAGGGTTCCACAGCAAAACTTTACCTGCTGAGCCATTTTGCCTGTCCTAGAAGAATTACTTTTATAATAGAAATGCAGCAGATACCATATTTGTGGTTATTCAAATCTCTTTATAAAATATTGTAGCACTTGTGTGTGGACCTGTTGTAGAACACTTTCATTTAAGCAAAACAGCCCCCATTTTGATCTCATCAATCATGACTACTTTCAAGAGTCCATCATGATTGGGCTAGAGGTTGTTGACTGTCTCTCAAAGGAGGGAAAGCGCATCACTGGGACCTCTTGAGTTTCCAGCCAGTCTTCCCAGTCATTTCTATGCAGCGCCACCAAGATTGTAGCCTTCAAGGTCTTGGGGAAGGGCCAGAGTATACAGACTGGGGAAGGTGAACTGGTCAGGAAAGGCTCTGTCTAAGCAGCCAAGGGGGAAGCCATCATGCATGCTGGGTGAAGGTTCTCCAGCACACCTGCTTTGGTGCCCATGTTCCTGTAGGCAGCCCCTTATCCAGGGTTAGTAGACCCAATTAAGTCATTGATGCCCAGATGGTGAATTGTACTTTGGTTTGTCATTAGGACCTCATGAGGAGTGAGTAGACACTGTTTACATGTCTCCCAGAATAGATTCATGCAGTTTTCTATACATTTTGTATTTACATCCTATATAAACGCTTTGTAAGTAGTTGAATACTGCACTGTTAGGAATTAATGAAAAAAACAGTTCATATGTTCAGTACAATCATTTTTTAGAAATGTTTCAACCCATGGTTGTTTGAATATATGGTTGCTGGATCTGTCTGTGTATGTGCGAACTGACTATATTTGATGCAGAGGAATATGGTAGGAAAATCAAGAAACAAAATATAGAGTGACATTGTGTAGGTGGAGTCTTCCTGTCCCAGCAGTCAGTTCCCAAATAACCACAGAGAGTCTTACTAGTCATTATAAATGATAGGCCAATAGCTCAGGCTTATTAACTCTTCCATTTTAAATTAACCCATATTTCTTATCTATGCTCTGCCACGTGGCATTATCCTTATTAACACAGCATGTTCATCTCCTATGCCCTCTGCGGCTGGCTAGTGACTCACTGACTCCGACCTTCTTCTTCCTTCCCAGTGTCCTTAGTCTGGTTTTCCCACCTAACCTTATCCTGTCCAGCTATTGGCCAGTCAGCTTCTTTATTAAGCCAATCATAGTGTAATTTACACAGTGTAAAGGAATACTCCATAACATTGCACTCATATAAAATTCTATTTGAATCAGAGAACAACACTTTGAATAAAAATACATGAGGGTTGGTTAACAATCTTCCACAACTGGAGGGAAAAAAAAAAAGGTGTGTGTGAGGTGGGTACTTTTCTCTTTTTGTTCCTGTTTATTTATATGGACTTGTGGGGGATCAACCACAGGCTCTCACATGTTCTAGACTAGCAGTCTACCATTGCGTTACAGCCACAGCTGCTCTTCTCTCTTCGGAAAAGATATTGAAAAGCATTCGCACGGCTTTTTGAGTCCTGTAATGAAGTCACTGTCTCCTTCCGAATTCACCTTTATGAGAAAAAAAAGGTAGATGCCCAGTGAATACACCAACTCTGTCCACGTTCATTCAGGAGAGGGCACCCAGAGCAGTGGAGAGGGCAGGTAGGCCCCGCACACTCACTGTAACGTTCTTGTTCAAGAGTCCTTCTCTGAGGCCCCTCAGACACCATGTCCTCCCTGGTTGCTTCTTGCTTCTGTTAGTTTTTTCTTGCTTTCCTTTGTGTCATTCTGTTTGTTTCTTGGTGTCCAGTAATCAGGTTCGATGGTGGCAGATTTAACTGCAGATACTTATCAGAAGCAGTCCATTGTTTCCTTCTGTTTATTTCCCCCTTCCACAAAGTGTTTACAATGAAGGGTCCGTTTTTTTTCATGTCTCTCACATTCCTGCTCTGTGGCTCACCTACAGAACCTGTGAACAAATGATTAGTGAACCACCCTCACAGTTACAGATCGACTCCATCATTTTTTCCAGTATAAGAATTATTTTACTAATGAAGTTGGTAGTTATTGATTCTGTTTCCATATGTGAAGAAGCTTATCCCACAAGGGCCTGGATAGCTCAATTGGTAGAGCATCAGACTTTTAATCTGAGGGTTCAGGGTTCAAGTCCCTGTTCAGGCACTTATAATTCTTCTCTTCATAAGCTAAGGCAATCAGTAACCAAGGTGTGAGCATTCCCCTTCCAAGGGGATAAATATAATGTCAGTTTTTAAATAAATTATGTACCCTTCATGAGGAATACACAGTACAGAAAGCTTACAGATCATGGAAGAGCGTCACTTCTAGAGTAAGCTGTTTTTAAAAACATTTACATATTTGCTATGTTAAAATACAAGACTTCTCTCACAGCTGAGCTCCTCGGTAGGTGGGGAGCTAAATTGTGGTCATGTTGTATTGTAATGATAAGCACAAGCATCAGGAGGTTATTAGCAAGCCCTGTGGTGTGACAAAAATACTCACCTCCAGCATAGTGTGCCTCTTTACTATTGACCTTTGTAGTTTAGGTCAACAGAGTGTTAACAGTGTGGCTGACAGGAGAATGGATTGTGGGTTTGTTTTTGTTTTTAAAAAATATGTATTTTCCCTACCTACCAGAGGACTGTAACTTGAAGGTAATAAAGTCTCTATGAACAATTCTAAGGAGCAAATAAAACAAAACAAAAACAACCTCATAGGGTGAATATGTTCTGTCAAATCAAGGATCAAGGACAAATTTTGTTTTGTTTTTTTAGTTTTTAAAATTTATGTGTATGTCTTTGTCTACATGTATGTATGTGTACTGCATGTATGCCTGGTGCCTTCAGAGGTCAGAAGAGGATGCTGGATCCCCTGTAGTTATGGATGGCTGTGAGTCACCATGTGGGTCCAGGGGAACCAAGCTTGGATGCTCTGTGAGAGCAACAAGTGCCCTTCACTACTGGGCCATTTCTCCAGCCTCTTGTTTGTTGGTGTTTTCGTTTGTTTAAATGATGTTGTACAAGAGCAGTTCTGGGACAATTCAACACAGTGTGTGGGGATGGGGTGAGGAATGAGTTAAAAAAAAATGCAATGACACATAGTGTGGAGGTTTGGATATGAATGGCCCCCATAGGTTCATTTATTTCGCATAGCTATTTGGGGAAGGATTAGAAAAGGTGGCCCTTGTTTAGATGAGGTGTGTCACTAGGGGTGGGCGTTGAGGTTTCAGAAAGCCTGCACCAGGCCCTGTCTCTCTCTGTTTGCCTCCAACTTGAGGATCAGGATGTAAGCTGTTAGACAGGGCTCCAGTGCCTGCTGCCCGCTGCCTTGCTCTCTGCAGGGACGGTCATGGACTCTCCTTCTGAAACTGTAAGCAAGCTCCCAATTAAATGCTTTCTTTATAAATTGCCTTAATTATGGTGTTTCTTCACAGTGGATAGGAAAGTGTACACACCACACACACACACACACACACACACACACACACACACACGAGAAAATATCATAATGAAACCCATTTCTTTGTGTGGTAACTTAGTTAATTTAAAGGAAAAAGAAATAAAAAAAGTAATGATGCTGAAAACTTCAATTACCATAGGTAAGCAAGTGACTACCTAAATTTTACACTGTTGTGTAATAACAAACTCAAAATGGATCATAGGTTTAAAGCAAAACACAAAATTATAAAAATTTTAGGAAAACAAAAACAAAAAAGAGTAGTTCTACAGTGTAAAGAATTCTTAGGCTTGACATCAAGAGCACAACTCATAAATGAAAATTGATTGACTGTAGTTCATCAAAATTAAAAACTTGTTCTAGAAAGACTCTTTTAGGTAGATCAAAAGATAGGCCACAGACTTGGAGAAAGACTGGTCAGTCACATATGTGACAATGGCCTCATACTGAGAGCACACCAAGAAATCTCACTGTTCAAACAACAATGACCTGTTAGAAAATGGGCAAAAGACCCATTGATGAGGATATACCAGGAGAAATCAGAAGAGGCCCAACATCATGAACAGTTTGGGAAATGTCCATAAGATCTCGGGGTTTTGTCTTTACACACTAATCAGGTAAGAATAAAATAATAAATGCTAGGGCTGACAAAAATGCAGAGACTCAGATCACTCATATGTTCTGAAAAAAACATGAAGTGGTGTAGGCATTTTGGAAAATATTGATCATTTCTTTTTTAAAAAATATTTATTTAAATTTTGTGTGTTTGAGTGTTTGCCTGTATACCAGGTTTGCCTGGTGCCATAGAATCCATAAAAGAATGTCAATTTTCATGGAACTGGAGCTACCTAGACCATGGCTCAGAACCATAGGAAACTCCAGTTTTAGGAGATCTGACGCCATCTTCTGAGCTCTGAGGGCAGCAGGCTTATACAAGGTTCACATCCATACATGCAGGCAAAACATCCATACACTCAAAACAGAAAGTAATAAAAATGTTTAACTTTAAAAAGTTAAAAACATCTTAGAAGTCTCTGAGGGAATTAACAAAGCCTGTTTGTATGAACATACCCCTAACCCTAATGACTGGCCCTTCCCTTTGGGGAAGTTAGTATGTTTCATGAATCATCTAACTCTAGGAAGACCATCTATCTCAAATACCATTTTATATGTGACAGTATCTTTCAAACCAGCTTGTAACTCCAAAGTGAATGACATAAAACCAATATTAAAATGGCCATAACTGGTATCTTAAAAAAAATAAATAAATAAAAATAAAAAAAAAAAACACTTTTTTCCCCAGGGCAGTGATGGTACACACCTTTAATCCCAGCACTGAGAAGGTAGAGGCATGTGAATCTCTACCAGCTCAGTGTACATAGTGAGTTCCAGATTACCTGAAATTACATGGTGAGATCCTATCTGAAATATAATTTAAAAATGAAAAATAATTTAAAATTATGTGTATGTGTTTGTGTCTACACATGTGTGGATAGCCTTGGAGTCCAGAGTATGGAACTGCAAAGTGATTGTGAGCCTGTGTGGGTATTGGTGCTGGGAACCCAACCAGGGTTTCCTGCAAGAGGAGCCTTAACTACAGAGCTCCCTCTCCAACCTTCATGACTGTTATGCTGACAATGAAATGAATGAAACGGAGCAGAATAATGACAGGGACGGGAGTAAACTCCGCAGGTCAAGTATTACCGGTGAAGGAAGACTGGAGAGATGGCTCACTGGCCACAACAGCTTTTGGTTCCCAGCACCCACATGGTGGCTCACAACCGCCTGAAACTTCAGGTTCAGGAGATCAAAAGCTCTCTTCGGCCCTTCCCGGCACCAGGCACATACACACTTGCAGGGCAGCACTCATACACATAAAGAGATCGTAACTATTTAAAAGCAAATATTACTTGCTGGGTTTGGCATCTCTGTCTCACAAATATACATGGAAATAAATATTTGTTTGGTGTGATTTAATGTCTTTCTGACTCCGGGTTGCAGTCAGAAAAGTTTGACAGTAGGTCCGTGTATGTGTATGAGTACTTTGCATGCGCACCTGCACACCTCAAGAGGACATCAGATCCATTACAAATGGTTGCAAGCCACCACGTGGTTGCTGGAAACTGAACTAAGGACCTCTAGAAGAGCAGAGGAACTAGCGCTGTTACCCACTGAGCCATCTCTCCAATCCCGAGATTTGCCTCTGTGTGGCTAAATTTGAAGAATTCTCTTAAGATGTCAGAGATGAGAGGATGGAAGATGATAACGGAGCTGTCTTGGGGTTCAGAACAACTCCAGAGACCCAGACTGCCTTCCTGTCTGCCTGAGTCCCTGTCTCTGGCCTCTCCCTCCCAAGTTTGACAGACACGTCAGAATTCAAGCACATGCTGTCCCCAGGAGGGGCTGCCCAGGAAAGAGCCTCCAGGGCCTACAAAAAGACCAGTGTGTTTATGTGGCCCGCCAGGGGGCGCTCGCTCACCGCAGTGGGGCGGCCGGACGGGGCGGAGTCGGAGTCCTTTGGGGTCGAGCAGAAGCCGGTTTTCTTGTGAGCCTGGAGAAGCACCGCAGAACAAATTAAAACAATACATAAAAATAAAAGAGAAAACAGCTTAATGGCAACAGGCTGCCTCCCATCGCTAGAGGCCAAGGTTTGCACGGCTCTGGAAGCGCGTGGCTGGATTCAAGGAAGACCTGCGATCCACAGGCTTCCTGAAAGCCCTGGTCCCCGACCGAAGCCAAAGCAGGAGGAAAGCTGGTTACCTTATTCTGTCTTTGTCGAAACTACTCCACACGGAATACGATTGAAATTGCCCTAGCCACGTTCTCATTTGAATCGGGAATCCGTTTGTTGTTTGTTTGTTTGTTTGTTTGTTTGCTTGTTTGCTTGTTTGTTTGTTTTGGAAACCCTGTGCCTGTGAAACCAAATGTACTTTTTTAGCACAACGATCGCCTATAAGACTTGAGCAGAAACGAGTGAGAAGGCCGCGTGGCTCCGTACCCGGGCGCACGGGGTCGCGGGGGAGGCCTGGGCCGGAGTTAGTAACGGTGGGTTTGGAATCTGTGCGGTGAAGAGACTCGGAAGAAACCATCACAGCAAAGAAATGAAACTAGAATGCCAGGGGAAAAAAAAAAAAGAGAGAGACAAGCGATGCTGGCCATTAGAGAGTGAAATAGAAGCCTTCTCAACGTGTCAGCAGAGTGGCGCAGCGGAAGCGTGCTGGGCCCATAACCCAGAGGTCGATGGATCGAAACCATCCTCTGCTATAGCTTTTTGGCACAAAGCCCTCGGACAGACGGAGCGGGAGAAGTCAGAACCAACCACCCCTAAAAATCGCTATTTTGAGCCCTTCAAGTTTCATGGTGTCTGTCCTCCCTGTCTCTTAGCAACAGCAACAATCTACAGAAAAGTTTCAGAAGTCGCCTGAGCTGCTCCCACATACTGTGTATGTAGTTTCTTTCCTTTCCAGTGTCCAGCAAAATAAATCCCAAACATTCACTCAACCAATTCAGCCAGAAGGAGAAGTACTTTCCATGTATTTTTGTGATACCTCTCTTTTTAACGGCTTGCTTTTTTAAAAGAATTGTATCTGAAAAACAACAAACAAAAACAGCTTTATTGTTCTCAACTAGTTGCTTTCCATTTCTCATCTTTGTTTTTTGTTGTCACCAAAAATGTCCTTTTTGGGTGTTCTGTTGACAGGCACATACTGATGATCTTCTAAGGATATCCTGAAGACAATCACTTGGCTCCTTCTTGTGAACATGACCACTTACAAAACTGTAGGTAAATACAAAGCATTTTGATGACATTTACAGTTCTTGTGAACATGGTTTCTTGGGCTTCCAGTAAACAGAGTAATAGCCCACAAAATGAATACCAAATCCTGTGGAATTTCAGTAACCTCCTTAGCTGTTTTTCCTGAATCCAAGAATGCATTTACAGTATTACCCAGCCATCATGGTATTTGCTGCACATATTTCTAGGTCTCTTATAGGAACCATTTTGGTTTCTTCGGTAGGGCTTCAAACTGACTTTGGTATTCAGAGGTTCAAACTCATGCGCAGGTGTCCTGGATTTCTTCCTTATGCAATAAGTTTCTACTTCTGACCACAAATATTCAAGGAATTGTACATTAAGTGTCCTGTGAACACCTGAATGTGATTTAAAAGGTTGTTTCTGAAACCTTTAGCGTTCCTGGAAGATGGTGTGTTTTGTATGTGAAAGAGACCAATGTGAAAGAACATTGGTGGCCAGGGGCCAGATCTGGAAGACACCCTCTAAAGCAAAGTGCAATGATGATTAGTACCTGCTGGTGTTCCTGCCCTTGTATACTTTCCTGCTTCCCGTGGGGAAGCTGAGCTCTCTAATAACTTAAGGGAAAATTATGAGGTGGGGTGACAAAGGAGTCCCTCTCTGGAGTCTGAAGCCTCTGCCAGCTGAGAATCATGCTTTCCAGCAAAAGGAACATTTGCTGTGAAGGTTGCCAACACAGATATAGAATTGCTTTCCTTCCTTCCTTCCTTCCTTCCTTCCTTCCTTCCTTCCTTCCTTCCTTCTTCCCTTCCTCCCTCCCTCCCTCCCCGTCTCCCTGCCTCCCTTCCTTATTCCCTTCCTTCATTCTTTCTGTTGTTGTTCTTTGTCTTTTTGTTTTTTTTCTGAAACGTGTTTTTCTGTGTAGCCCTTTTCTAGAACTCACCCTGTAGATCAGGCTGACCTCGAACTCAGAGATCTGCCTGCGTCTGCCTCTAGAGTGCTGGGGTTAAAGGCGTGCGCCACCACCGCACAATTACTTTTATACAGAAGTATTTTCAAATAAAAATGTGGAAATAGCCAAGCATGCTGCCTGGCATATGCCATTTATCCTAGCTATAGGGAGACGGAGGAGGGTGGATCTCCTCTGACTTGAGGCCAGACTGGTCTCCACAGCAAGTTCCAGCCCAGCCAGGATTGCACAGTGACACTCTGTCTCAAAAAAACAAAACAAAACAAAACAAAACAAAAAAAAAACCCCACAAAACAAAAAAACAAAAAACAACAACAAATAGCAATAAACCAGAGTTAAGGCTTGAATATATGTGACTTGGGTAGGGGCTCCTCCCTCTCCCAGACAGTTTCTGGGAATTTTACAAATAAAACCATTAAGTCTACAGAGGTGATAACCTAATTTCCTGGATTCCTGTGGTTTGTAGTTGTTCCTTCTCAATGGTAATCCTGTTAGTTGCTACCCGGGAACTACCTTGTGATTCATTTCAATTCCTTAGCAACCATTTAAATAAATGGTTAATGATAATAACTTCATAACTCACCTGAATCATGTATATGGCTGTTCATAAAGACAATGAGGTGCCGCTCTCTGAGCTCATAGTTCTCAGCTGTCTTGCCAGCCCCCCCCCCCCCCCCAGTCTGAGCTCTAGCCCCCCCCCCCCCCCAGCATCTCTCACTATCTAATCCCCTTGTCTAAAAATCAATGCTAAAAATGTTTTTCAATAAACTCCTGATGGGTCTCATATGTGGGGTTCAAAGAGACACTGAGATGGATTGTTGATAAGAAATTCAGGAGTTATTAACACCGTGGATACAGACAGACCACAGCATAGCAGGGGCTCTGGGGGAGTTCAGGCCTGAGCATCACAAAGAGACAGCATGGCAAGGCTCTGAAGAGAATCAGACTCTAGTGGCAGAGCCTGGGGTTGGATCTTACAGCTCTCCAGGGAGTGTGCAGCCAGACTCTGATTCCCCAGCTGGAGGCAGGGAAGGAGAAGGGGAGCAAGAATGTGTTGCAACTAACACCCCTTCCAGGTACCTGGAAGTCTATTAGCTAGAGATTCAAAGACAACATCTAACAGACAGTGGCCTGTAACTCACTATGTAGGCCACGCTGGCCTGGAACTCACAGAGACCCACCTGTCGATGGGGTGCCTATTGGTATCTGTGAGAGGAGAGAACTCACACAGACACTGAGGCTTGAGCAGCAGTCTGATCTAACATTACATTACTAGCCTTTTAGTTTATAAGGGACCCTGACTCTGCCCAATGGGATTGCTTCTCCCCAGAACCCTGCTATGCCGGTCTCTGTCCACAGAATTAATAACTTTTCCATTAAACTTTTTAGCCCCAACAATCTGCCTCAGGTCCTCTTGAAACCTACCTCCAAGACCTTTCAACTCTAATTCTGCTTCATACTGGCTTATCCTGAAATTCTTTTCTATGGTAAAGCCAAAGATCCTGCTTTGCCCTAATGGAGGCCTCTGAGAGGGAACTGTGGACTTGGCTGTGTCTCTCTGCCTCTGCCACTGCCCAGCATTAAGAGATACTACCCAGGCTTCCAAGTGCCTCTTACGACTTCAACTCTTGTTGTGTTGTTACTTTGCTTTTGGTTCTTTTAAGACAGGTCTCATGTAGCCCAGGCTAGTGCACCAAGAATGATCTTTCAAAAAATTTATTGTTCTGTGTATGGTCGTCTTGCCTGGATGATTTTGTATCTGTGTCTGTGTACCACCTCAGATGAGCCCACAGCAGCCAGAAGAGGATATCAGATCCCCTGGAAACTGGAGTTACAAATGTTTGTTAACATTTGTCTTCTGGAAGAGAAGTCAGAAGGATGGCCTTAAAAATCTGACCTTTCTGCCTGTTCTAAGATTACAGGCATGTGCCTGTAAGCCTAGTTTAATGTACCTTGTTTTAATTTTGCCATTTTCCCAGGTATATGGTGGTGGTGTGGTGTGTTTTAATGTGCATGTCCTTGATTAACAGTGAAGCTGAGGGCCTTTTCTTGTCTGCTGATGATCGGGACAGTTTTCTCCCAAGTGCTGTGCTTTTCCTATAGGTCCCCTCTACTGAGTACCATTTCTAAGTGCTCTGCACAGATCATTAATAAGAAACTGGTATCAGTTAAAACTCACCCCGCTCTCTAGTTTTGCTTTCAACCTTCTTCAATGTCTTGTGAAACAGAATGTTATTTTTAAATATAACCTAACATAGAACTATTTTGAAAGTCTCAGTGTTTTCCCTTTTGGCTAGCATATTCAGAATCCTGTTTAAGGAATGATTGCCTGCTCTGGGACAGGAAGATACTCTTTTGTGTTAACTTCTGCAAGATTTGTTTTTTATCTTTTACACGTTGATTTTTGTTACGTAAAATAAAGGACTTGATTTATTTTTCCTCTGGGAAGTATTCAAAGGATACAATAGTACTTATTGGAAAGATTGCCTGGGTTCCCACTACTGTCTGGTACCATCTTTTCCCATAAATATTTGATTCTTTCCTGGGCACTCAGTTTGATTACACTGGTTGATTTTTAAATATATATATTTTTATTCATTGCTGCCCATTCTCTTAGTTACTGATTTTTAACCAAAATGGGATTAGAAATTGATAACAAAATGAAAACTATAAAATTCCCACATTTTCAAGTTAAACAATGTAATTCTAACCCCCTATTATAAGGGGTTAAAGAAGTTTCAGTGCAGCTGGGTGTAATGGTACACACCTATTGTCCCACCATTTGTGAGGTTGAGGCAAGATCATCACAAGTTCCAGGCCAGTCTGAGCTACATAGCAATGTCATGTTCTGAAAGAAAAACAAAAATCCCATCAGTCAAATTTTACTACTTAAAAAATAACAACAAAAATACCACCACACAGTCTTCCCCAGTTAGCTTTGCATCTCTGTCCTCTCTATTAATCCATCCCCCTCCCAGCCTTAAGCAACCAGCAATCGTTTCTATGGATTTACCTACTCTCTTTCATAGAAATAGATTCTGACAATTGTACGTAGTCAAGATCCATTGTAAATACAACCTACGTCTCAGTCACCCTCACCCAAATCCCCATCCCCTCCTTGTCCAGTTCCTCTATGCAACCACTTCTTGAAGACACATTATAGTTGGACTCACCCCTCTTTATTCTTGTCCTGAACTGTTTAATATTTGTCTGTGCTCTGTTGTTAGGTATACAGATGTTTGTAATTTCTATATTTTCTGATTATCCTCTAGTAACTTGTGTGTGTGTGTGTGTGTAGTGCACTGTATGATTGGATGTGTGTGCACACGTGTGTACATATAGAGTCTTTCCACTTTAGTTAAAATTTAAAAAATTACAATTATATTGCTGGGCAGTGGTGGTGCACACTTTTAATCCCAGCACTTGAGAGGCAGAGGCAGGCAGATCTCTGAGTTCTAGGCCAGCCTGGTCTACAGTGTGAGTTCCAGGACAGTCAGAGCTGTTACACGGATAAACTGTCTTGAAAAACCAAAGCAAAAAAAAAAAAAAAAATTACGATTATATTTTAAAATTATGTTTTGTTTGGTCTGTGTGGGAGCATGCTATTGTGTATTTGGAGGTCAGAGGGCAACTTGTGGGAGTCAGCTTGTTCGTTCCACCAAGTGATCTTCTCAGGCTTGGACATCTTGCTTGTCATACTGTTGGGGGGGGGGGTGGGGGTTAGCTAGTTTTTGGCGTGTTTACTTGTTTTGTTTTTGGTGAAATGTAAGATTCCAGCTCCTACCTGGCCTGGCAGAGCTCTTTGATGCCAAGTCCATGCCATTGGCTAGTGTAGAGTGAAACTTTCTCTAGCTTTCCCCTGTTCAGCACACTAATTCTGAAAGTGAATAAAGGTTTGATAGCGAAGTGGAGTACTAAGTGTCTTCTAAACAGTTCCTTTCCCGCCAGGGTTCAGCTTAACATCAAGGTTACAAACCGTGGCTTTATCCACTTAAAGTCCGAAACTGGGTTTGGCCACCTGGAGGCATTGATGGATCCGAGAAATATCACCTCCGTCTGCAAGGTCCGCTGCGGCCTTTCCCACTGACAGCTCACAATGCCCTGTGGCCTGCCTGCACCGTTCCATCCGTGCCATTGTGTCGTGTGCACTCTCGAGCCCACCCGCCCCTGCCCTCCCCAAATTCTCTGTAGGATTCAAATCGCCCGAAGTTGCTCCCAGCTCAGAGTTTGGGGAACTGGCACGCGGACGGATGCGCTTCCAGGTCCAGGGCCGGGTCCTGGCAGGATGCTGGACGCCGAGCCCGGTTGAGCTCTGCCCACGTCGCACTGGAAAAAGCCAGTACCGCGCTCAGACGGCAGATCCCCGGGCGGGCTGACACGGTTGCCGACGAGGCTCGCGTGTCCCCAGCTCCCCGGCACCCTCGCGCTTTTCTTGCACCCGTGGCCCAACCGTCACTCGAGCCGCGGATGCTTGGATTCGGCCATCTCCGCCGACCTCCGAAACCCCAGAAGCCGAAAGCCGGCTGGAAGTGGCGGCCCACCCGAGCCTCTCCGCATGGGCAGCTACCTGGGCAAAGCGGGGTCGTCGCCGCGGTCCCCAGCCCAGGGGCGCGCAGACGCACGGGAGAAGCCTGCGACCCGCCGACCGGCTAGGCCCCTCTACCAGGTCCACCGGGTGCAGCATGTCCACCGCGCCCAGCCCGCCCGGCGACACAGGCCCGCCCGGAAGCCGCCCAACTGGGATCCCACCAATCCCGCCGCCTTCGTCAGCGAGGCCTGGAGGCGCTTTCCCATGAAGAGGCCGCAGAACCCCATCATGGGCTCGCTTCCTTCGGACTGGTGGGAAAGTTACCTCAAGAGGAATATTTGGTCCCTGCGGCACCCGAGGGCCACCTGGAGTCCGGTGACAGTCAAGATCTCGCCCCCGGAGCGGAGGCCACGGCCCTCGTTCTCGGCCTCAAAGGTGGTAAACTCTGCGGGACCCTCGGAGGAGCCACCGGGCGGGTGTGGAAGAGACCGGGTGCTGCAGGCCCTCCTCGAGTGCAGGAAGGGGCGAGCCAGGTGGGAAGAGCCGCTGTCCCCTGACGGCTCGGACAGTCAAAGGAAGTCTGCCAGCCCCTGGTCCGCCTTTAAGCCCCTGTTGAAAAGTGGGGCCACTGTTTCATTTGTGGCCAGGCCTGGGTCTCTGAAAAGGAGCCTCCACGCCCAGAGCTCAGATCATAAACCTAAGAGGCCGGCTTGTTCCTCCGTGGCCCTCTTGGCTAGCATATGCACACGCGGCCCCCCCAGCACTAAAAGAAACGCTATTACTAGCTCTTACAGTTCTTCCAGATATCTCTCAGAGTCTTGGGAGAGACATTTTTCCAGGTCATCAGTCCAGACTCCAGAATGGCCACTGAAAAAAACAGGGGAAAGTCCTAATTCTCACCCCTTAGTCACACCCAGCAGCCCCGGGCAGCCGAACTGGGAGATTCCTCCATTGCAATCTGCTTCCAGGAACCTGCTGACCATACCTTGCCAGCAAGGCTGTGTGGTCACTGAAGAGGACCTGACCTTAGAGAGCCAAACTGGGCCGTGCAACCAAACCACAGACTCCATTCCTGAGACCAGGGCTAGTATTCAGCCTCCCTTGTCTCTCAGTCGGCCTTCTTCTGAGACAGTAGTCAGTACCCACATGAGTCCTCAGCTGGGAAGCTCAGAGGACATGCCTGTTCCACATGGGTGCTCACAGTTAGAGCACCTTCAAGGCATCTCTTCAGACTCAAAGCCCTCAACTGCTTCCATCCAGGTGTCTCCAAGCTCTCTCGTATCACCAGTCGCTGATTCCAACTGGCTGTCTTCAATCCCTCAGGCTCGCAGGTCTGCAGCACCTCCACATTCATCTGTCATTATCCCCACCGCACCTACCACACAAAACACTCTGCTTAGGGTGGTGAGTAGCCCAATTCTCCATCTTCCTGCATCTGTACTTCCTGTGGAGACGTCTGCTCACCCAGCATTAAGACCTGTTCTGGGGCCTGTACACAATAGTGAGGTTAGAGACTCCTCATATTCCAGAATTTCTGTCATGGCTGGGGCATCGTCAAGCTCTTCTCTTTCCACAACCCCAAGCATCTTGAGGCCCACCTGCAAGCCTCTCTTTGGCAGTATAGAACCACTTAAAACAATGCCCATGACAGCTCCTGGGTCCACCCAGCAGGTCTTTCCTCCTTCACTGATTTCTGCTTCTACCCATCTCTTCCATGGCCTAGCCACAGCCCCCTCTATGGTTACATCTGCCATTCCAGCCAGCACATCCAAAGATCCTGGTGTGGACTTGAATATAGTCACTAGCACCATGGGCAACTCTTACTCTGTTCCTTCTTGCCACACTTTGCTGCTTGGCGCTTCCCAGGGATTTTCCTCCGCCACTGACTTAATTTTCCCATGCCAACACCCTACAGTCCCCAGTACTGTGCACACTGTCACCATCTTCAGCCAGGTCCTCACTAGTGCCATCCAGATATCCCCTCTCAGAAGCACTGCTAAACTGAAGGGGGCCAGCAGACCTCCGCCAGCTTCGGGCTTATCGTCCACAAACAAGCAGACCGTGACCTCGAGCATCTCCAGTGTGACTTCAGCACTCACAACGTCTTTGGGGTCAAGCCTAAAGTCACCTTTGCCACCATCCCAAAGAAGTCCTCCCCAGGCTTCACCCGGGGCCACGGAGAGGCAGAAGCAATGTTCTCGTCAACTAGCTCCCATCCCAAGCTTCAGTACCTCTTTCCTTCCAGGGAACTCAGTTGTGTCCCCAACCCAGACGCTGCCTCCTGCTCAAATGGCCCTCGGCAAGCCTACACTGCCGGCTTCTGGGGGGTTGACATCTTCAGCCTCCATTATCCACACTTCCGCCAGTGTCCAGTCAGGTTTGGGCAATGCTCTAGCTGGTTTTCCATTCAGCGAAGCCAGTTCAACCACCCTTGGGGTTGTCAGACAGAACCACCAGAGTGGGGCCTACAGCTCAGTATTTGGTAGCACAGCCCCGAGGCCTTTTGCTTTTGGAGGATTAGTGACCCCGATGGACTGTGGGGAGCCTGAGGTCATTATGGCTGCCCCACAAAGGAGCATGTCTTGTGTAAGACCGAGTGAGACCCCAAGCACCCCAGCTCCCTTTGTACAGTGCTGGAATCAGAGCATGCAGAGCCTTCCTAGCCAGATCACACCTCTGGTCAGTGTCCCTGCAAGAAAGACTGTGGCTGGGGCCCCCTCTCTGGTCCCCTTTGTTCAGAGTACCCCAATACCTGGAGCCACTAAGGCAGGTAGTAGTCTTGGCTTTGGGATGTCCTCTCCAACTGTGCAGGGTTCTGTGGGGAGAGATCCTGTCAGACCATGGGCACCTTCATTCTGTATCGGTACAAAATCAAAAACTCCAAGGAATCGGGAGCCAGGACGCTCCCGAAGGTATCACACTTACAAGAAATAGTCCACGCTCCCTGTCCAAGTGCAATGAAGAGCCTCAGTCTCTTCCAGTTCTCTATACCAAACATATCCCTGATCAAGAGTGAAAGCTGCATGCGTTCCCTCTGTGTGTTTTCATCTAAATCTTCCAAGAAGGTAGGCCACTAATGTGCCATCTAGTGTTGGTAGGGAATGTGGCTGCATAGGACTAAAGCTCCTGGAGCAGAGTAGAAACTCTGATTCTGTTTCCCACCCTCACCTCCCTGTACAAGTGTGAGCTCCACAAGGGCCAGCCTCCCATTTGGGGAATGGCCATGGCAGAAAGGTAACAGGCATCTTCGGGAGGATATAGGTTGATCTTACACCTCAGCCTTCCTCTATTAGGGCTCTAAGAAGAGCTTGGCTGTCTAATCCCATAGAGACAGCAAGTTCTCAGTTCTTACTGCTTGTTCCTCTGGTTTCTTGGGGGTGTTTGTGTGTGATCTGATCTGCGTTCAGTCTGTTCTTGGGAGTGATGGTCATCTCTGAAGATCCTCTTGTGTGTTGCTATTTGCACCACGTTCTTTTTAAAGTTGCTCCCCCAAATTGGCAATGGCTTAGCCCCGTCCTTCTTCTGGTCAATTTACTGTACAAGACTAACTAGTGAAGATTCAGTCTATCAGACCTGAGAAATGTCTCAGTCTGGGAAAGGGAGGTTCTTGGCCGGTTCCCTCCAGGATCAAAGTAGGCCAATTTCCTCTTCCCTATCTACCAGCTTCTCCACTTGCTGCCTCCATTTGGTGTTCATGGAGACTTGCTCTTCTTATTCTGTTGGTTTCTGGTGTGTATGCTTTCCGTTGGGTTTGGAGGAAGAATGGTCTGTATGAGAGGTGGGAAGTTGGCAAAAGCACATGTCAATTGCGTAGATCATCGCAGCTCGCTGATGCGGCCAGTCAAACAGCACCGCTTCAGGGCTGCAAGGGCAGACTCACCCTAAATGCACACCAGCAGTTTGACCTTGAAGGATGGCATCTCAGGAAGTGGAAGGGCAGAGGAGATGGCCAGGATGCTGAACCCTTTTTTCTTGTCTCTACATCATAGACCATGATAGGAACTGCAAAATGCCCAAGTAGGGAAACCAAAGCTTACATTTCATTTCTACTTCTTATTTGTGCCTCATCAAATCAACCCTTTCTGTATCCACATCTTTGTCGGAGGGAACCATCAGGGCATGAAGCCCTTAGACCAACCAACAAGCCCTGAGGAAGGGAGAACAGCAGGTACCTACACCGACTCCAGCTGCAAACAGCAGCAAGGGCATGCATGAGCTGGGCATCTTTCATAGCGCCTCTTAACAACCTCACACACTGAGGCATACATGATTCTTTGGGTACGTTTATTACATATTTCCTATTTTACAGATACCGCGGGGATAGTCTAATTGGAAAAAATAATCTTAAATTGAACGATAAAATAAAAATACAATGTTGGAAAAAAAAGTCTATGATACAGGAATTACTGCATGCTCATATAGCTAGCTACCAGAGCAGAAAAATGTTAACAAATTTGCCTGAAGTCCCTCAGCAGAGACTAGATTTAAGCTGTAGAGTGTGCTTATTTCTCACCCTCCAATCACCCAAGTTAGAAATACCTGGCTCTAAATATCTGTGCTGGGTGGCATTTATTTGTTTGTTTACTTATTTGTGTATATGTGAGATATTGGGGTTTGAACCAGAACTTCACAAATGCTAGGCTAGTGCCCTGCCATTTAGTTACATCCTCAGTCCTGTTTCAAATTTTAAAAGGTTTTTTTTAAATATTATTACTGCATGATGTGTGCCATGGTACATGTGTCAAGGTCAGGGGAGCTTCTCCCCTCCCTCCACCACATGGGTGCCAGGTTTTAGGGACTGAGCTTCCATCACCAGGCTGTGTTACAAGTGCCTTGACCCACTGACTCATCTCAATGGCCCAGTTTCAACTTTCAAAGACATTCTCAAGATGGCTGTCTAATTGAATGGTGACAGAAGGAAGGCATTAGACAGGAGCTACTGTCCTTTGCAGTGTCTGGGGATAGTTGTATGCCCATGACAGCCCTTTGTACTGGTCATTCAGTGGTCAAGAACAACTCCTGTTTAAGAAAATCATTTAGTGAGGACTTGTTAACTAGCCAATGATCCTAACACAAGGGACAAGAGCCCAGAAATGGGAGTGAACAGAGGAATACTTTGACCAGAATTTGAGACTTGAATTCTGCCTGACAGTACATGTTGTCCTCAAATGGATAATCTTATTGCAGGCCAACCTCAAACCGTATGTTCAGGCAGGAAAGGAAGGTCACCAAGATGTACTGACGTCACTTCCAAAATGTCTGCAGGTGTCACTATGGTGAGCAGAAGCAGGTGGGAACATGACTGCAAGCCACCACCATGATGTGGACAGCGTCTTCAACACACCAGGCCGCTGTGACTAGACTGAGCAGCATAGAAGCAGGTCCAGACTTGGCGTTTCGATTACTCTGGCTGTCATGTAAAGAGAGACTAAAATAGGAAAAGGCTGGGGACCTGAGGTTGTGTGAGAGACTTTCCGAGTGACAGAAACACATTAACAATGTGAGATGGAGGACTGGGGGATGTAAGAGTCAGTAGAGTGTTTTTCTAGCACGTGTGAAGCCCTGGGTTTTATCCCCAGCACTGTCAAACTACACACAGTAGCATACACCAGTAATTCCAGCACTGCCTAGTGGAGCCAGGAAGATCAGAAGTTCAAGGTCATCCTCTTGGGCCTGGGATATTTGAAACCCTGTCTCAAGAAAAAAAAAAAAAAAAAGTCCACGTTGAGGAAAGGTTATGGAGCAGAATTTGGGGAAAGGCTGTAATTGGGATTTCCTCCTTGGTCCTTTAGAGTACTGATTGTTTCCTTCGAATGCTTGGGCTTTTTAGATGTTCCCAGGGAACTGCAAAGCATGAACCTTCAGCAGCTGGAAACACTCTGACACCAGACTCCAAGCTCATTCCCATCTCTCAGAGTCCAACCCACCCTCTTACATGACAATGCCCAGAGCCATGAGTTAGAAGTACAGACTGATATCATATATCATACATTATTTCTTCATTTCTTTCACTCAGCTGGAGCATACTGGGTTCCCTCAGGAAAACATAGAATAAGGTAAAAAGAATTGGCTCAGCTGGGTGGTGGTGGCACACGCCTTTAATCCCAGCACTTGGGAGTCAGAGACAGGGGGATCTCTTGAGTTAAAGGCCAGCCTGGTCTACAAAGCGAGTTCCATCCGGGACAGCTGGAGTTGCTGTACAAAGAAACCCTGTGTGTGGGGGGACCCCAAAGGTGGTGGGAGATGAAAAAGAATTGCCTCTTGAATCTTCTGGATTTGATTTCCCAAAGGCTTCAATTGAGTTTCAGAAAGGCATAGCATTTGGAGACAATGAGCTCACCAGAAAACTAGAAAAATTCTTCTGGAAGAAGAGCGCAGGGGCTGGCAAGATGACTCAATGGGTAAAGGCACTTGCTGCCAAGAATCCGGTCCACAAGGCCCACATGTTAAAAGGAGAAAACTACTTAGTGTCATATGCCTTTAATCCAAGCACACAGAGAGGCGAGCTGATCTCTGTGAGTTTGAGGCCAGCCTGATCTACATAGTGAGTTCCAGGACATTCAGAACTACTGATCAGACCCTGTCTCAAAACAAAACACCTTCTTCCCAATAATTGTCCTCCACATGCTCACATTAGCACTTATAAGATAAATGAAATGCAATAAAATTTTTAAAATTTTTTTTCTAAAGAAGAAAGAAAAGGAGATGGACCCCGAGGACTCCGCAAGCCCTTAAGACAGAAATCAGGGTGTGGGGACCTGAACCAGCCCCTGAGAAATTCTGATACTCAATGCAGTGTCTTCAGAGGTCTATTAAGCACTACTTGTAGTCCTAAAGGGTAGAGTTCAGTTTCTTGGTTACTAACATTGCCCTTGAAGAATACGTGATTTGACTTCCCAATTTCTAAAAGGAGAAATTAAATTGAGCTCCAGAAAACTAAGAAATGTTGGTGTTTAACTGAGGTCTTAATCCATTTGATATCTAGGAAAAAGTGTCTTTTTGGAAGATGGAGCTGGACTTCAGAGGCCAAGAAAGATGTCCTGAGTGGGGACAAGTCTCTTCTGTGACTCTGCAATGACTCCAGCAGAACACACGCCTTTCTATTATCGATCTATTCAACTTCCTTTTATGGATTATCTTGAGTAGGTGGACAAGTCCAGCACTAACAGAGTCCAGGAGTGGAGCAGAGACAACATCCTGGAGTCCCTAGATGATGAATAAAAAAGAGCCAGACTGTTTCTGGGGCCTTAATTTGATAGGGAGAGTAGTTAAGACTTTTAACATATTCAAGGTAAATGATGTCCAAATACACAAATATGAAGAAACATAAAAAGGCATCAAACAATTTCTCTCTCTCTCTCTCTCTCTCTCTCTCTCTCTCTCTCTCTCTCTCTCGTGTGTGTGTGTGTGTGTGTGTGTGTTGCTAAGTATTACACTCGAAACTTAAGAATTATAGTGCTTTATAGTCATTTTATTTAACTTTCATTAAATTCGATATTTTTGAGCTGGTCGTGGTGTTACACAGCTTTAATCCTAGCACTCTGCAGACAAAGGCAAATAGATATCTGTGAGTTCAAGGCCAACCTAGATCTTCCTAGAGAGTCCCAGGACATACAGAACTACATAGAAAGACCCTATTTAAAAAAACAAAAACAAAAACAAAAATTATAGTTTAGCTCTTTTCTTTCTTTTAGAAGATCTAGTCACAAGATGAAAGGCTCATTTTAATGTAGAAAGAAACATTCCAAGGAAATTAGTTTGTTCTCTTATAATGGATAGTAGGAGAATACTTCTAACAGAATTGCTGCACACAGACTTTTTGGAGTCTGAACCTGGTGTGCAGTGAAGGGAGCAGACTATGAACTTCACTGTTTTAGGGTATGTGGATGCAGCAGCAGGAAGTAACTCTGGAGCATTTTAGACTTACACCATCAGTGTGTCCATTAATTGTAGTGATTGTTGAGCCCAGGAAATATGATGAGTTAATTAATGCTAATATTTTGGATATGTTGGATTAAAAATATTATTAAAAACTAGTTTCTGTTGTTTGCTTTTACTCATTAATATGTCTTTACACCATTTGACATTACACATAGCTCACAGCATATATTTCTGGCTTATGTAATATTTTGTTGAAATATGCATGGTTGTGTCAAATCCCATCTTGTTTAGTATACATTTTATCAATGAGTTCACTGTTAATGCCACTGAGTAATATAGTACTAATTTTACTTTTGAAAAAGCTGTTTCTGGCCTTTGGCCTAATTTACAAAGCACCCACTATTGATGAGAAAAGGAGAGCTGGAGTAACTTCCAACCCTAGAGCATGAATTATCCATGAAAATCACGGGCTCCTGCTCTTGTACAGAGCCAGGAATGATCCTTGATAGCAGTACTTTTGGTTTTGAATGAGTAACTTTATTAAACATGCAGCAAGAAACAGCAGAAACCTAGGCCATGCTCAATGAGACAAAATAGAATAATGGACTCCTTTCCTAGCAACAACCTGTGCATGGGAGCTGGAGCAAGTCAAATCAAGCTCCAGATGAAATCTCTTGGCATCCACAGTACAGCATGTGTGGTAAGACATACGGACTCATCTCTCTCGTGTTGAGACCATGGAACTCCATCATGTTTCTTTACTATTTTGGGCCTACAAGCTAACAATTCAGGTGTCTTTTCAAAGGAAAGGGGGTGACTCTCCACATTTAATCTGTGAGATTCGTGAATCCCATGGGGACCTCATGGAAATGGACTCATTTTATCCTGGAACTGAACTCAACATAAGCAAAAAGAAACCATGTGGTTTGTGGTCATCTTAGCCAGCTACCTTGTCAAGATAGAGGCAACCATGTGACTGGGCACCATCTTGGTTTGTGATGTCATCAGTATTGAGACAGCCACATGACATGGTGCCATCTTGGTTAGTGACATCATGAAGATGGTGAAGGCTGTGAGACTTCATTGATATGTTGGTTAATGCAACAACCACATGACAGGAACCGAAATGGCAGCTCCCATAAACCTTTCCAATACAACTGATTGCCCCCAGGGATCACCACAGTATATTTACTGTTTTCAAGAGTAGACATGAGAATTTTCCCAACCATGTGCCTTCAACACTAGACAGGTATCAAAGGAGCTGACACTGTGAAATGGCTAGCTCCTTGGAAAGCTCCTGTGAATTTGCAGAACCTCAGGGAAAACTTGGGAAGATACATCCCAAATAGGACCTAAAGGATAGATTGCCAGGAGCTAGACACACTGCTGCCAGTAGGCATTTCTAACAATTGAAGGCAAAGAGGATTCAGCCTGCTTGCAGGGGAAGCTAGAGGAGGTGCAGGCTGGGCTGGGTCTCAGTACCTGCTTTTTCTGCCTATCATCTCCACGTCTGTTTTTCTCCAGCATAGAGTATTCTTTCTCCTCAAGACTCCTCTGCTCCATGCTTGTTGTCTGTTTTTGTTTCTGCCACCACTAAGGCCTGCTTTTATTTTGCTTTGCAGTTACAGTGACTTAGACAGGCTAAGGAAAAGAACATGGGATGCCATCCCTTTCTAGTTTCATTTAGGTTTTTATCATTTTCTGTGCTCAGTATTCCTTAGATTGCAGGTACTTAATCCAAGACTGCATGTGGTAAATTATAACGTAGCTTTCCTAATTTAGGCAACCTGACTGATAGCCCACTTTAAAAAGGGAAATTTGGGGCCTGGAGAGATGGCTCAGCATTTAAGAGCACTTGCTGCTCTTCCCAAATTTGATTCTCAGCACCCACATAATGGCTCAGAAATGTCCATGGAGTCTACTTTGAGAGGATCGCTGGCTTCTTCTGGCCTACAGGCACCAGGCATGCACGTGGTACACAGACATATGTGCTGGGGGATATCTTTCTCTACGCTGTATGTGTTGCTCTCTTTGGTTGATAAAAAGTTGTTTGGTCAATGGCAAGACAGAATAAGGTTAGGTGGTACATTCAAACTGAAGACAGAGATGAAGAAGGGTAGAGTCAGAAGAGACGCTAGCCCTCCGTTCAAGGAGCAACAAGATGCCAGCAGACCAGCAACATATAGATTAATAGAAAGGGTTAATTTAAGGTGAAAGAGCTAGCTAGCAAGAAGCCTGAGTCATAGGACATACAGTTTATAAATAATTAGTCTCTGTGTGTTGACTTGGGACCAAGGAGCTTTGGGGGAGAATTGACTTGGGGACCAAGGAGGGTGGGAGAGAATTGTCCCAACCATGAGGCAAGGCAGGACTGGAGAAACTTCCAACTACAAAGGTGTGTACTCTTTAAAGTCTGGCACTTAGGAAGCAAAGGCACATGGATCTCTGTATTTAACCGGAAGTGCTTTTATCAAAATACACTGTCTGAAAAAAAGAATTTTATATAAAAGTTAAAGGAAAGAGAGGAAAAGTAGTGAAAGAACCTTGTGGGAACAGGTTAGAATTCAAGTACTGTGAATTCATGAGTATGTCAATGTGCACATGTGTGAATATACATGTGTATGTGTGTACGTGTATATACACATGTGTACGCAATACAATTTCATAGCAGTTTTGTCATTAAAAGGTCATAAAAAAATGAGCCTACCTGGGTAGTGGGTATTGGTTTTTAATATTACAGGCTGCTTAAGGGTTCTCTCTGAGAAATAGGTGATTACAAGGCTTACACAGGGTAGAGGCAACTGAACATGGAAGAACTTATGGTAAAAATTCATATCATCAAATGATGTACTGACAGGCTATCACAAGGACTTATTCGTCAGCCTGAAGAGGCTATTTCACTGCCCAGGTCATCTGGGTACCAAAGTCATTAAAGGACATAATGAATTGTGTGTAAATCACTGAAAAAAATAGCATTTCCTGAGGTTTTTTCTGTTTTTGTTTGTTTGTTTGTTTGTTTTTGTTTTTTGATAATGCACAACTACATAAATTAAGAAAGGTGCCTCTTGCTTCTGATGGGACGCCAAGTGCAGACTGGTCAACGTGGGAAAATGCTGGAATGGAGTAATTGTCACTTGGCAACTCTCACAGTAAATACAGTTCAGGGGGATTGTCAGTAGATGCCAAATATGAGCGGGAAACATTTTGGTGTCTTCCCCTAGGCTGCGTATTCATTGCAGAGGGAAAAACTCTGCTTGTTAAGTGACTGACCGGACTGTGGTGGTCAGAACCAGCCATGGCTACAGGGGGAGATAGACATGGAGTCCTGTATTCCTAAGGATGGAAATACACTTCAGCATTATTTCCTTTCTATTTATTCTTCATAAATCTATTCCAACATGGTTGTGATATATCATTACACCCATTTTGTTGATGTATGATAATAATGAAGTTTGTGCTAAAGAAGAATATATTTTACATGCTGTTCTTCAGAGGATGCAGAATATGAACCTAATTTTGAAGGGGAAAAAAAAAATCACACAAAGCCCAAATTAGTATTGGTTCATTTCCTTATCTTTGAAATTCGTTTTATTTGTGGGGATGTGACCGGCAGCCTTAACCTGATGGCACTGTTTTGCCTGCCCAGAAACGAACTGCTCTACCACAGCCATTAGAGTGCTCAGACCCGAGCGAGAAAGGAACTTACTATGGAGCCAGGCATCCCTTAAGGGCCTGGAGAGTCCCAGTGGCCTGCTGGTGAGAGAATAGGATAATGGGCTGGGAGGTCTTAACAGCCGCCTTTGCGTCTGTAAAACTTGCTCATAGCTGTGGGAAAGGGATGAAATGGTCTTTTTATTACCAGATAGCAGGAAAGTAAGAAACAACAGAGAAGTAAAACAGTTCTCCTGCCCAGCTCTGGAGTCCATGGAGAGTTGTAATGCACACCTTTCTGATGTCCTCTTTACAGCCTTACCTTAACCCCACTTCTGTATGGCGTGCTATTTGGCTCTAAGGCTGCTGTCCTGCTAGCAGAAAGAATAAATATATTTAATCTAAATTTGAGTTGAGTCTAAGTCTCTGGTTTCTCCCAGTGGATTCAAATGCCCCAACACATTTTGTTTTTATGTGTATGAATGTTTTGCCTTCATGTGTGTGCACTGTGTGTATGATTATGTGGGTGGCATTGGATCCCCTGGATCTGGAGGTGCAGATGACTAACCCTGGCTTCTAGAAGAGCAGCCAGTGCTCTTAACCACTGAGCCAAATTCCCAGACCTTCCATGCTCTTAAGTGAGCAATAACTCTGACCTTCAAACTATGAATTTCATGAGATATGCAAAGGGAAGCTTTGGAGATGTTGCAGATTGAAGGCTGCTAAAGCACTACACACAGCTCCTATTCAAGCTGAAATCCTGCATCCTGCATCCTGCATCCTGCATCCTGCATCCTGCATCCTGGGCTGAAGAGAGAAATGCCATAAATGCTGCACCTGCACCAGCCGGGACAGAGGTGTGAAAGATTAAAACAGACAGCCCCATCATGTAAAAGGAAATATATTAAAGTGCTAATTATACATAACATGGTTATAAACAAAATGTCTTTACTTTTAGAAAATATGTCTTCACCGGGCAGTGGTGAGGCACACCTTTAATCCCAGCACTCATGAGGCAGAGGTAGGTGGATCTCTGAGTTCCTGGACATCCTGGTCTGCAAAGCGAGTTCCATCATGAGTTCCACCACGACAGCCAGGGCAGTTATACAGGAAACCCGAAACCCTGTCTCAAAAAACAGAAACAGAAACAAACAAAGAAACCAAACCAAACCAACCAACCAAACAAACAAACAAACAGAAAAGAAAATGCCCTTAAGAGCAAGGACCATGATATATATCTCTCTCTGTCTCTGTCTCTGTCTCTGTCTGTCTCTGTCTCTCTGTCTCTCTGTCTCTCTGTCTCTCTGTCTCTCTCTCTCTCTCTCTCTCTCTCTATATATATATATATATATATATGTGTGTGTGTGTGTGTGTGTGTGTGTGTGTGTGTGTGTGTGTATGTATATATCTTACCTCTTAATTGTTTTATTATTTGTTTGTTTGCTTTTTGGCTCCAGCAGTGGGAGTGTTTCAAAGAGAGACAGAGAATGAGAAAGGCCAGAAAGTAAGGGCCTGTGGAGGAACAGGGGAGAGAGAGAGGGAATAAGTAAATTCTAGTAAAAACATATGTGGCTTTCTTACCATTCTTATTTTTACATCTTCCATAAATTTGAAATTACTTCTGAGCATAAAGTTTAAAAAGAAACTTTTAGTAGGACTTTGAAAAGAAGGGGTATTGAAGCTTCTGTGAAGTACTTTAAAGAAGCTGCAATGTTTCATCTCTGTCGTTTCTGTGGTTAATATCCAGTCATCCAGCATTGAGAAGAAAACAAGGGAAAACCAGGGGATTCCAAAACGCTTCACTGTAACTTCGAGGCGAAGGAGATGAAAGGCAAGATGCAATCTCCCACCAACTGTGTAGAGGTGGTCTTCTTAGTGAGTGAGGTACAAACTGTGTGGAGGTGGTCTTAGGTACAAACTGTGTGGAGGTGGTCTTCTTAATGAGGTACAAACCACAAACCAAAGCATGCCAGTCGGTGGGAGCTGCGACTGGAAGGAGCGATGAGGTCTATACACCACGGCAGGAAATTCTTGCAGTTCGTGTGCTGGGAGCATGAGTACCTACTCTAGTGTAGTGACTCACTGAGGGATTGGAAGACAGTGGAGCATAGGAGTCACTGATAACTTTTTTGGACAGTTTTAAGAGTAAGAAAACTATAATATAGAGGCCTACGCAGACCGACGACGAGGGTGGGATTCGAACCCACGCGTGCAGAGCACAATGGATTAGCAGTCCATCGCCTTAACCACTCGGCCACCTCGTCCCACTTTGGAGATAGCACTTTGCCTCTATCTTTAAGTCTTACTTTGGTGGCGGTCTTTAAACTTTGATTTTGTGATCTCTATATGGTGTTAACAGCCTTCAACCTGCAAGACTCCTTAAGAAATTCCCATATGTAATCATTTCTTTCTTCCTAAAAGGACCCTTTCACACTTTGATGATTCCTTTACTTGCACATCTCCATCCTTTATCGTCTTTGTTTCTCCATCCCACACTTGCTTTCCACCCTACAGTGAAAATGGGACACAAACTGCGGGTCCAGGAAAGAGAACACGGAGTTTGAGGATATACGTGCTAGCCTCCCCCTATGGCTCTACTTTCTGCCTTGTGCTCGACTGACTACTGGGATCTCCGCAGGCCTCATAGCTATTCCCCCCCCCCCCCACCCCGGAGGATAAACATTTATTTATTTTCCACGAACCCTTTTCTTCTTGAACAACGAACGTAGTCTACATTTGCCGAAAAGCTTTAAGCCAAACTCTTTGTATTTTTGAATGCTCAAAGACCCTGCCATGATCTATTGCAATAGAAGATATTTCTATAAACTGTTCTGATTTTTAAAAGTATTTCCAGTAATTATAAAACCGTGTTTTAGGCCTGCTTCTTCTGGCTTGAATTGTCTTTATATTTTAAGGAGAGCGGACACTAAAAGGCATAACTAGAGAATTTTGATAAGTAATTTGTTATATATGAGAAGGAAACTTGCATTAAAAACATATCCTTTACTAGAAGGATTGAGGGTAATTTTTTCATCACTAACTCATGTGCATATGTATGAAAATGTATTGAAAACTCTATGGGAACTAACAGCAAGTGGTGTGGTCATATATGGTTATGAGTAAATCCCGATTTCACAAGAGGTGAATTTATTATGACGGTCCCCTAAATTTAGTGAACGAGCTCAGGCAGATTTGAGGTTATATAAAACAAGATAGGGATAACCAATATTTTAAATGAAAATCAAACTTCTTACAAATCTAAATAAGTGAAAAATCAAGACGCTAAATTCCTTAAAAAAGAAAGGAAGGGAGGGAGGGAGGGAGGGAGGGAGGGAGGACGGAAGGAAGGAAGGAAGGAAGGAAGGAAGGAAGGAAGGAAGGTAGGAAGAAAGAAGGAAAAAAAGAAAGGGAATTCCTACTATATATGTGCGCTCCCTGAGGTTGAATGTGGGATGTTATTTATTGAAAATAAATCAACCTCCTTCCTCCACGGCGAAATCTTGTCAAACAGCCTGTGACACTGGAGACTACACACGCACTATTCCCCGCTGTTATTTTCTGTTTCAAAGAGGCGTGGCCTGTGCGCTGAGAAACCGATAGGAAGTGACCTTGCAGTCGTGAACACACAGCACCTGTGTGTGGCTCCCTGCGTGAGCCCTGCGTGTGAGCTCACACGGGCGGACCGGTTGTGAAGGAGGTCAGCGGGAGCAGAAGGGACAAAAGGGGCAATGGGAAGGGAATACGCTCACAGACACGGTGTACAAGTACGACATTGGGAAAACAAAAACTTTAGAGAAAGATGTTGCAGGAAGAGCGAGTGTGACTTTGGAGACCGCGGGGGCAGACTCTGGTTGCGGGTCCCACGCTAGGCTCCCGGCCCTTGCCACCCCCTTGTGCACTTGCTCACGCCGACACTTTCACCGAGTTGACAGTCCCAGAAGATACACCAGTCCCCACCCAACCCCGGCTCACACGAAGCCACCACCCTTGGTGTGGAGTCATTGCTTGGGATTCTCTCTTCTCACTGGAGACTGTGGCCAACCGCGTCTTCCTGAGTCATCTGTAATTCCTGCACCCAAGAAGGGAGACAGGAGCATTAGAAATTCCAGGCCACCCTCGGCTACACGAGACCCTCTCTAAAAGAAAATGTTAAAAAAGAAAAAATAAAGCACACAAAAAACTCCAAACCAAACGAAGAAGTTGAAGTTCCAGTTTTCAGGAGACAGAAGCAGGATTGTCGCGAGTTTGAGGTACTCAGGCATAGAGTGAGACTTTGATTTAAAAAACAAAAACAAAACACACACACACACACACACACACACACACACACACACACACACACAACAAAACAGCTACTACTGCTCTGCAGACTAGATAAATTTTAATTCTGGTTTCCTTTACAGCTTGGGACTGTTTCCTCTGGGTCTTTACTTCTAGTCTTTCCTCCCGCCCCCTCGGTACCTCCCCCCTCAGGTGTGAGCAGAGTTCTCGCTTCCCACTGCAATTCCTTCTTGAGGTTTCTTCCTTTTTCCCCCCTCCCTCCAGAAAACAAACTGTAAGCAAGAATCGAGTCACTTAGTTAGCGAATAAAGGTATTTAACTCTATTAAGGTGTGATTACCGGTAATTAAAAGTATCGATTTAAATTAGAAGAAAATCAAACAAAAGTATAGGTCCCACCGAGATTTGAACTCGGATCACTGGATTCAGAGTCCAGAGTGCTAACCATTACACCATGGAACCACATGGGAAATCTGGCATTGTCCAGTTCACTCCAGGGGTTCTATTTGAACAGGAAAATAAAATAAATTTTTCTTATTTACTCTTATGGGTTTTTTGTTTGTTTGTTTGTTTGTTTTTGTGTTTTTTCCCTTATATCTCTTTATTCAGACAGGATACAGGTCTGTACCCCAGAGCAGTTTCAAACTCAAGATAATCCTCCTGCCTCAGCCTTGCGCATGGGGCTTCTCATTTCATGCCAGCATCCAACACCTCCTGTTTTAACAGAACACACTGAACTCAAAGGCCAGGAACCCTCTCCTACACCCACCCACACGCAAGGCTTCCTACCAGGTGGTTCAGGAAGCAGAGCGCCAGGAAAAGAGGCGAAGTTATTGAACAAGACAGAGCTCTCCTGGCGTGTGGAGTTTGGTGATTTCCTCTGTGGTTGACTCACCCAAGACTCAGCCGCCGGGTGAAATGGGCGTGAGTGTCTGTATCACAGACGAGGAGCGTGAGCCTAAGATCCACCTCTCAATTTTGTGGCCAGATCTGACACACTTAAGGACACATTATGGGAGAGACTGTTTTTTGTTTGTTTGTTTGTTTGTTTGTTTGTTGTTTTTGTCACGTTCTCAGGGATGGACCCAGACGTTGGAGTCTACAAACGTTGAAACTGACGTGCTGAGATTACCAGGCTCTAGAAGGATCGGTGTAGCCCTGTGAAGGACAGGCTCAAGAGGGGACTGAGCGCGGTCCTGCACAAGGAAACTGAACCCGGGGAGCCCCCAGACCTGCTCCTGCCTTGGGAATCCTCACAGGCTCACTCAGGACTCCAAGATCTGAACGTGAGAGTGCACTCACACACACGAGGCTTCTCTGATGGGTAGCAGTGAGTATCCCGCCGGCTTTCTCTTTCTATGCTCCTGTCAACGTTAAACGGCCCGAGTGCAAAAAGAAAATTTGTAACAACATTTTAATAAGTAGTTTTGAACAATTTTGTTGTTCACTGGAGTCCAAAGATACTCTCCGAATGGTTCACCTGGGCTCGATTTTCCTCTGTGAGAATCCTTCAGCGAGCCAAGACCTGATTTTAAGCGCCTCACAAGAGAGTTAAACTAAGGAGAAATCCTAGGAGGGCACACCACGGAGTATCGCCGGTGGAGCGCAAACACTCCCAGATACCTTTCTGAGAGCAATACTGTGAATTCTAAACCCTATGTAGTAAAGGGCATGGCATCATCGTACAGATACCTCAGATGACGGAACATTTGCCAGCGATAATAAACTACAGAGGGAGGGCACCTGGGCTGTCTGGTTTTGAGAAGTGTAGGAACACCATGCTAGAAACGCCTCCCTCATTCTGCTGTAGGATATGCTGTTGGAAAGAAATGCTTTTAAGTGTAAGCTCAGAGAAGTGAGTATGTCTCAGACCCTGTCAAAAATGTCATTGCTGGGATTGGGAGATGGCTCAGACCATCTGTAACTGCATTTCCAGGGGATATGATGTCCTGGTCTCCCCTGGCACCCAAACACACAGGGCATACACTCACACCTACACATACAAATAAATAAAACTTGTTTTTAAGTTTCACCATTACACCAGGCATGATGGTGCACATCCATAATCCCAGGACTGAGGAAGTGAAACAGGAGTTCCAGGTCCGCTTAAGGCTACAGAATGAGTCTCAAAATAACCAATAAATAATAGAAAAACAATAATAATTTTAACAAAGGGGAAAAGCAGGCGAGTTTTAAACCGCTTCACACTGGACCAGGGCTCTCAGCAACCACCAGCCCTCTGCTAGACAGTCCCTGAGAATGTCTTGGGGAGTAGGCAGCTGGCCTCCTTGCTGCAAAAAAAGGAAAATTTCAGAGTTGTTTTAAAAAATTTAGAGTGATGACTCTCATTCCCCCTGGGGAGAGACAGGAAAATCTCCTTTGAAATGAAACAAAGTGTTTTTATTTTTCATTTCCAAGGCTCATAGGGTACACCATTATTATGCTCAAATTAAAAACTTCCAGAAGGGACATATTTGTGGAAAAGATGCCATTGTCTGCCTGCTTTTGAATTGAGTCAGGGAAACATGATAACTGCTATGCCATAGAAACAGCACATGCCTACCTGTTCTTCCTGTTGTTCAAAAAGAGAAAATTTTCTGTATGTCCCAGATTCTCCAGCACTATTTTTTTTAACTAGAAAATAATCAAAATGATTGAGACCTTTTTGTGCACTAAAACCAGCAACAAGGAAGCCTGTAGGTGACACTAGAGGACACATCTGGGAGAAATTGTCTTTCCCAACAGCTATCCAGAACGTTGGGTCTGCTTTCCAGGAGGTATTAAACATTTCTTCTATCTTTTCATATTCTAGTTATCTGATCATAGGACAATCTGGATATCTCCATCTTGTGGGAACCAAAAACTGATGGATAGGCTGGACTTTGGAAACTCTCAGTGGCCATCTCTGCAAGGATGACACTACTAAACAAAGGCTGTACCCTTCTCTTTGCTTATCAGACAACCGAGATGATGTACTTGGAATCTCTTGTTGGGTGGAGAAAAAAATGTTGGGTGCCTGGTACCGTCCAGATAGGGAGCTTATCTCCCCAGAAGGAGATTTCACACAGTTCTGAAAACAGATCAGGACCGGGAGACTGGCTCAGGGTACTTAGCTCAAATCCTGGGTCCCCACAAGGTGGAGGAGGAGAACTGACTGATGAAAGCTGTTCTCTAACACTATTAAAACATAAATGAATGGAACTAAAATAAATAAATGAAGCTGAACCTCACGTCAAGATCTGCAACGTGGACCTGGGGCTGGGAGAGGAGAAGGGTGGGTTCACTGAATCTTTTACTCTTATAAACATGGTTAAGATGAATCAATCTCTGTTTTTACTTTTCACTATTCTTGTTTAATTGATCCAAGCTGACTTGTTAGGGCTTCCATGACTCAGGCTCTGGCCTTGGCCTTATGAACTCCAATAATTGGTCTACTCTGTGACTGGCAGTGCTTGGTAAAAACCAGGAGTCTGGGAGGCTATCTGCCAGGCAGGGTAAGGTGTGGGAGTTGAGAAGGGGGTCAAAACGAATGGTTGCTTAGTAGCTTTAAAAAAACAACGATTCTAAAGTCTTATTTTGAAATAGTTCAGTAAAGAGACCTGTAGACATGGGTCTGGTACAATGGGAATGTGTCTGACTATGGACCAGAAGGTTCTAGGTTATCTCCTGGCTGCCTCAGGTGTGTTTTTAACCCAGCCACCAGAATATCTTCGCTCAAATTTTACCCTTGCTTTAATGGATACTGATGAGAATTCTGAGGTCTTTCAGTTACTATGAAACGGACCCTCCACGTAGCTCCTTCTGCCCTCCTCCCTGACAAATATGTTGTCACCTAACTGGGATGAGGCTTTGGAGACAATCTAAGACATCTAGGTTGAGTATTTTATACCCATAGATGATTTTAGTTTAAACAAAAGAAACTCTGAAGAAAATTAAAAGGGGGAAGGAAATAATCTGGGTCTGTGGGTGTCTAAAATACTTTCTTCATAGGCAAAGATCCTGTGTGTGATTCTTATTGGAAAGCGAGATGAGAGCTGAGAGGTAGGGAGGTCCCCCCTCTCCCGCCCCCCCCCCCCCGCCCCCCCCCCCCCCCCCCCAGCATCTGTGCTCTGCGGGGAAGATTCTGCTCTGGTGAGCCAAAGACTGGGGAGAAGAGGGAGGTTTAGTGCCCCTAAACAGAAGCTCAATCTTTCCTTGTATTTCCTATGGACAGGACTAAGAAAAGATAAAACAGGCGTGGGGAAACAAAATCAAACGATTGAAAACCCGGGTTCCTTGACAGCTTATTGGAGTTTGTGAATGCGTTAGGTGAGGAGTGCTAACCAGCTAACTACTCCTCAAAATCATTTTTTCCTTCACATCTTCACCTTTTGCCCCATCCCCAAACCCGAGAGTGAAGGGCTGTTGAAAACTGGTTAAGACTCAAGCAGCCAAATGGGATAGCATTTTGTGCAGTTCCACATCCTAAAAACAGTTAAAATGTGATCATCCTAAGCTTTTGTAAGACTCTTCAAAGATGTACTGAGGAAATAATAAGGTAATTTTTTCTTAAGTGTCTAAAACAGTTAATGTGGAGGCCCAAATTACTCAATGTCAGAGAATCTGAGCTTGCTTTACCTAGCAGGGCTGCATAAGGGGATGATTTGACCACAAGCGTGGTTAGCAGGTGTTTGGAGGGGTCTGCACTTGACTGTATCTAGCAAGGGGAGGTCTATTTATTGCTATAAAAAGCCCTTTTGAATAAAGTTCTGGGCTGGCGAATTTCGATCCAGGTCCTCCGAAGCTATCCTGTGTTTCTGTCTTTCCTCTTATCAATTAGGTCTCTTTTTCTATCTGATGATTTCTTATACCTCTCTCCTCAAGAATACCCAGGAAAAAGTGGGAGAAGGTCCCCTACACTCTAACTTCCCTGTCATTATGTTGCTGAATGTAACATTTTTATATGTATGGGAGTTTTGTCTCAGTGTATATCTGTACAGCACATGGAGAGATGAAAGACCACTCACTGGTCTGTTAGCCCAATTGGTGTTCACAGTGCCAAGTTCAGGATGAGCTCCCTCTGTGGGTCAATAGGCCTGTGCAATGTGAACACCTTGTGACTGTTAAGGAATAAGATATAGTGCCATAGAATTCCAGATTTGTTTTTCCTGTTTTCCTTTGCCCCTTCAACCCAACTGTGTTTTAGAATCCTCAGAGTTCAACTGTTCTCTCAGGTAATATTCCTCCTCCTGGAACAAGAGCTGGTGAGGGACAGCTCTGCAAGACAGAGAATCCCAAGTGGAGGGAGCATCCCCTGCCTAATGAAAAAAACCCGGGGAAGGGGATCAGGAAGGCTCATTGACCTTAAATCTTTCCAAGTCAGTCTTGAAACCAACCTCCCTTCTCAAGAGCTTTTGTTCTGTGGATTTCTCTGAGGAGTTGGAGGCTGTCTTATTCACTGTGGAGAAACTCATGCCATGCATTCACAGCCAACACTGTTTTTTCTTCTTAACAGGAGTCAGGTATGGATTTCTGTGATTAAGAGAGACATGAATGCCCGGCGGTGGTGGCGCATGCCTGTAATCCCAGCACTGGGGAGGCAGAGGCAGGTGGATTTCTGTGAGCTCGAGGCCAGCCTGGTCTACAGAGTGAGATCCAGGACAGGCTCCAGAGCTACAGAGAAACCCTGTCTTGAAAAACCAGAGAGAGAGAGAGAGATGAACAGTGCATTTGTGTCTAACTCAAAAGGCCGACGCCATGCGGTGCTCCTTCTGGCCTTTTTGTGTTGTCTCCACCGACTAGTGTATTTAATGCAAATAGAGCACTTACAATAACATGGGCTCCATCCAACCCAGAGGTGAGCCTTCATCAAAAGCCCTTTAGTGGGCATTTAATGTATTTAATTAATTGTATATCTGAAACTAAAACATAAAGACAAAGCTAAAAGAATAACAAAACATTTTTATTGTGATAAAAATGAGACATGTAAACTGGGAAGAAGGGGAAGAAGAGAAACAGATTAGTGGGCTGCATTGTATATATAACTAAGTCTGGCGTCACCACTGAAAATATAAGGAGCCCATATTATGTATAAGTGAATTAAAAATGGGGGAATCTCAATCAAGGCAATGCTAGAACCCAAAACCTTCCTAAATAGCAAGAAAGAATCCTAAATTCAATTATTTTAATAAAATAGTTTTATTTATTGTTAACAATTTCATACATGTAAACAACAAATCTTAACTACCTTAACTTCCCTCTCCCACTCTTCCCAAGCATCTGGAACATGTCATCTCCTGTGTGTGTGTGTATGTGTTTGTGTGTGTGTGTGTGTGTGTGTGTGTGTGTGTGTGTGTGTGTGTATGTTAGTAACATAATCCAGTTATCACTGCCTATTGGGATGCTGACTGACCATCTTACTGACGTGACTTTGTGTGGATAGATAACCATACCTGCAGTGAGTTCATGGGTGCATGGGCGTTGTCATGTCAGGAAGTACATGCATCTATTAATTGTATGTGTCTATGTTTGCCTATGTGTGTATACATGCTATGGCACACAAATCAAGGTCAGAGGTAAGTTGGGGTTGGGCTCTCTTTCTACTGCATGTGTCCTCAGGTTCAAACTCAGGTTCTCAGGCCTGGCAGAAAATGCCCTTAACCTCTGAGTCACTTTGCCCACCCAAAATAACTTTTTATGAGAAAAGAAAATACAGTATATTAAAAATTTTAACAGTCAAACATGGGAGTCTGTGTGGACTCGGGAGGATTTTGAGTTCCAAACTAGCCTGGGTCATATATGTGTTACACTGTCTTTAAAAAATTACAGCAGACATAATACATGCCATATTATTAACTTATGGCAAATTTTAGAACAAAGGCACCAATCACTGCCAGTAAATGGCTTAACTCATGAAGCATTTAAATATTTTCAGTTTGTTTGAGCAAGCAGAACATTATTGTATACAGAATATTCCACAAACTTTTAGAATTTCCTTTTTCCACATAAGAGTATATACCAGAAACAGTTTAAAAAACAAAACAAAACATTGCTCTCTGGAGAGTGGGGGCTATGTAAATACTTTTTAAAAAAATTAAAACATTTAGTTTGTGTGTGGTGGAGTCCTGCACACCGTGAAACCCTTGTGGGGATCAGATTACAAAAGGCAGGAGCTGGAAATATGATCAGTGTGTTAAGAAATTTTTTTTTCTGGGCTGGCAAGAATAATCAGTGAGTAGCAGGACTTGCCACCAAACCTGACACTCAGACTCCCATTTAGAATCTGTTTGGTTGTAACTTCCAGCTCGCCCCTGCAAAAGCCCGAAGGCCTCATTCCTGTCTCTCTCTGTCCACACCCTGCCCACTCAGAGAGTCTCCTGTAAAAAGCCCAGTCTGCATTCTTGGTGAATGTGGCAACTTCCTCCCCTGCTGCTGCCAGCAGCCCAAATCCCCACCTAAGCACTCAGCTTTTGATCATCCCTGGGCTCAAACCCAGCTTGTGGTGGACACATCATCACCCCTTACCTACAACCTATAAAATCTCCCTGCTTTAGTTCAGGGGTGCAGCTTCTCCAGCCTTGCTCTCTGGGATCTGGAAAACTCACCTGTTGTTATTCTATTTCAGTTTGGCTTTATCTAGCTTACTGCACTGACAGAGCAACTTAGTATTGGGGGACAGACACTCTATTATATGTGGTCAAAGGAGACAACTAGTTTCCACAAACTGTCCATGGATCACCATACATATCCTGTGGTCCACACACGTATGCATCTACCACACTACCACACTATTACACATTCTTATTCACTCTCTTCCTCATTGTCCCCCTACCCCCTCCTTTCATAGGTCTCCCTTCTCCTCCATAGTAGTCCTCTTTCTGCTTTCATGTCCATCTGTCCAGTGACCATCTGTCCACTTCCTCTTTAAACTCTATTGGCTCTATATTTTTCCCTTCCTTAAGTGCACACATTCCAAATTACTGAATTCAAAACAAAACAAAACCAGAACCCATACCTGCTGGAATCCAGCTCCAGCAGGGTTCATTCAGGTACCAAAGAGGTGTGGGAGAAGCAGGGTGGGGGTGTGGGGCTGACAAGATCTGAGGGTAAATAGGGATGGCTGCCAGGGTGTTTACTGAAAAAAAGGCTGCATGTTTTATAGTCAGTAGTTTAGTGACAGGCAAGATTGAAAGCAGGCTCAAAGAGTCAGAGACAGAAAGTGGCCATTAACTTCATTATAGTATTTTTCCTGAGACAACAGTGATAAGATCAGCAAGTGTCTAAATGCCTATTGTTCTCAAAGGTTCAGGAACTACCAGGAGCCCTCTTATATCAATGGAAGGGCCAGAGTTCCTCCTGCCATAGATAAGGAGAATGACTACTTTTAGCAAGCAGGAACTTTCCTCAAGGCCCTGAGGGAATGGAGGCTGTTATCCAAATGCCTGATCTTGGGAAAAGGACTTCTGGGGACCAGACTCTCTACTACAATCTATTAGCCATCTAATTGAACCATATAGCATGATGACTCTGCACACAAGAATCCCATTGTGCTTTCTTAATTAGACCAAGAATAGGAAAATTAGAGGTTTACTAACTGGCACACTTGACCCCAAGGATGGAAAGTGTACAGTCCAGATCCAGAGCCTGAGGCCATCAAGGGCAAGAGTTCAGTTAATAAGTATAGAGCAATCAGAATGGTTCCGTACAATGCGAGAGAGTAAGACATCAGGACATTCTCTTTGGGGAGTGTGTGAGGGGAACAGGCCCTCATAGAAGACACAAAGGAACACAATTAGGGAACAGCTCGGTGGCGGTGTCTCGTGCCCTTGAGGGATGAAAAGTGCTCTTAGACTGTAGAGGAGAGTCTGGTCCCCAGAAGTGGTGGTGAGGATTTTTCCAAATAATTGTTTAGTTTAAAGAGGCTGCCGTTTTATACATTTTCATCCTTTAAAGCCCGCACACAATTTCCCAAAGAAAAAGGCATAAGGAAGTCCCATAACACATTAAAAAATGAAAGTAAAAGGGTGCTGGAGAGCTGTGGTCTGAGATTTTGAAATGCTGGGACTTGGTCAAGCATCAGTGGTCCCCATGCAGTCCACACCATATGCCCTTCTCCTCAACTCTACCATGTTCTTTTGTGTGTGTGGTGATAGGACCCAGGATCTCTCAAAGACGAAGCTGGCATTGTGGTAAGGGGCTTCATCCCCAGCTTTACGCCAGCTCTTCGTCAGAAGCATTTTGATGATTAAGCTATGACTTGGGCATCTACATTTTGTCTTTGGCTAGGCAAATTGGCAACATTCACAAATATAGGTATCCATTAGGACCCACAGCATTGCCACTGTATTCTGGCTGAGTTACCCCACCTCCACCCCATGTCTCCTAGTCTACAGAAAGTACACACCAGGACACCATTAACAAATGGCATCCTTCCAGATTTCTCTAGGAAGATCCATAAAGTCTACGCGATAAAATTCTTCCTGTTTCACCCTCCTCACCTCTGAGATAAAAGAGGTCAATAGTTGGTGGCCTTCCTAGGAGTACAACCTCTCCCATCACTGTCCCACGACCTAGAAGACCTTGTGGGTGTGGGTGGGGTGGGAGGTTCTTGTCCCGGATACTGGGGGGAGCTAAGTCCCAAGGCCTAGGAGGGAGGAAGGATGCTTGTTGGGATTGCTTCTTCTGCAGGCTTTTACATTTTGAATTTCATTTCCTGTGTAAACATACACAATAGAGGGGTCGCTGGGTCATGCGATCTTTGGGGCTCCTCTGCTTGTGGGCAGCGATTTGTTACATCTGTCGTGATTTACAGTCCCCACACAGGGAGGAGTAAGGCTCCCTTTTCTCCACAGCCTCACCAATGCTTGCTGGCTCTCGTACTTTTGGTGACAATGGCCACCCCAACAGCTGTGAGTGCTGCCTGCTCTGGCTTTGCTTTGCCTTTTCTGACTAATGACAGTGAGAATGGCCTCGTGTACCTGTTGGCCACTCTTATGCTTCCTTTGAAAATGTTTAGTCAGGATTCTGTTTATGATTGCAAATTATTGGTTTTTTTTTTTGGTTTGTTTGTTTGGTTTTTTTTTTTTTTTTTAGAATAACAGGGAGAAAATTAAGGAATTTTGAGAATAAAAACAACTTCCTCCTCCCAAACCACCGGGCTATCAATGGAGACCACCACTGTAGAGCCCAGGCTGGTGGTCAGCTCACCATTCTTCTGCCTCAGCTTCCTGAGTGCTGGAATTACAGATGTGCATCACCACACACACCCAGCTTTGCCTTTTTTAAACTACTACTTTTGTTGTTGAGCTGTGGGAGGGAGTTCCTGATGTTTTTATCTTAACCCCATTTGACCAGGACTAGTGTATGCTTTCTCCCAAGCCCTGGGCAGCCTTCTCATCTTGCTGTTTCCCTTGCTATGCAGACATTTTTTAGTTGATGTGGTTTCATTTAATTTTTATCTTTGCAAGTCTGGGAGAGGGACAGCCTCTGTGGAGCAAGCCGGGGAAGGAGGAGAGGACATGCTTGAGTTGTTTTTCTTTAAACGCTCTCCATAACATCACTGCTAAGAGACCTCCCCTTTAAGGCCCTCCAGGGTGAGTTCTCTCCAGAATCTCTGAGAATGCTTGATGGGGGGAGGACAGACCGATACCAAAGCCATCCAGGTGTCCAACGGAAAGAGAAACTGCAGAGGACATCCAAGTTCTGTGAGCAGAACTAAGGTTAGCCCTAAGTGGCAACACTTGTCCTCTGGTTGCACTTTTCTTTCTGGCCCTCCCTCCTTTCCTGACCTGCTCCTTAGAGGTTGTCACTCTCCTGGACTTGCTCCTTCCTACTTGGTGGCTGCTGCTTGGTGCAGTGAGCTGTGGCACAGCCTAAGAGGTTAGCTTTGGGACTAACCCCCAAGCCAGGGATGATGAGCCAGAACTCAGACATTTCAGGCAGGAAGCTCGAAGCACTGGAGAGTGACCTTTGATTGTGGGGAGAAGGAGGGAGGGAAGGTACTAAAAGGAAGACAAAAGAGAGTCAGAGAAAGAGAAGTGCTGTGCAGCCATTTCCTCCAGATAGAAACACAGGGAAGACAGAAACTGATGGTATTAGCCCCTTTCCTGCCGCTGTGACAAGAACAGTGTAAGGAAGGAGGGTCTGCTTTGGCTCACAGCAGGGGGTACAGTCTGTCATGGTGACAAAGGTACAGTGCCAGGGGCATGAGACAACGGTCACATCACGCCACAGTCAGAAAGCAGAGAGATGAACGCTGGGGCTCAGCTTCCCTTTTTATTCATTTGGGGCCTCAGGGGTGGGATGTTACCACCACTTCAGGTGTGGACTTTCTTTTTAGTATAACTTCGCTGGAAAGGTCCTCAAAGACAGTCCAGAGCTGTTTCCATGGTGATTTTGAATTCAGTTAAGTTGACAATGATCAACCACTGGAGACTAAGACTCAGGAGAGACAGGGTTAGGAAGTGGAAAGTCATGGGCAGTGGGTACCCAGTCTAGAAGCAAGAGGGCAAAATTCAAGCTAGATTTGATCTTGGAGAAGTATAGTGATACTTTATTTGTACTGAAATGTGATTTTATTTGTATAGTAATAAAGTTGCCTTGGGGTCAGAGCAAGCCATAGCAGAAGCTGGGCGGTGGTGGTGCACGCCTTTAATCCCCGCACTTGGGAGGCGGAGCTAGGTGGATCTCTGTGAGATCAAGGATACAGCCAGCATGGCGACACATGCCTTTAATCTCAATACCAACCATAGAAGACCTGGAGGTCTGTACAGACAAGCAGTGACGAGGAGGTCATGTGGTTGGGTTTACAACCAATGAGAAGGCAGAACAGAAAGTCTATATAAAAGACAGGACACACAGCAGTGAAGGGTAAGGTTTTCAGCTCTCAGCTATTGCTCTGACCTCTTGGCTTTTAACTCTGCTCAGTGTTTCTTATTTAACAAGACGGTTACATCTACAGAGAAGGCTCTAGCATGGACAGCCATATTTCCCTGACATTTACCATACAGAATATCAATGTCTACAAGGACAGTAACCACTGGCCTATGTTTACACTGATCTGTGACAAAGCACAACTCATCGTTGGCAGTGAGGATGACTGGAGAACAAGGACACAGAACAGGCACTGAATCCCAAGTCAGAACTCCTCCTTCACACCAGCCGCTTGCTTTCGTACAGTGAAGAAAAACGCCAGGATGCAGTTGCCATGATGGGACCGGTGAAGGGCTGGGTTTAGATCCCACATCAATTCTGGCTCTTCTTTGTATCTTTAAGCCAGACCTGTAACTGCTGGAAGATTCTCTGTGAAGAGGTGGGGAACGTCCTGGAAGTTAGAACTCCACACTGGATAAAGAAGGGTCACGCAAATAAGTATGTAAATGAGAATATAAACTACGCAGAGCCTTTTCTCTTACCTGGCGCCCCAGGCGTAGGCTGGGAGAGTCTGAAGGCCTCCTAGGTGCCATATCAAAGCAGTGGGAGGCACTGGGGATTAGAAGGGCTGGCTCAGAGGGTCCCAAGTCCTGTGTTACACTCAGCACATGCCAGGGATCCGTGTCCCCTAGAAAGAAACGGGGGGGATGGTGTTGAACTGGGGCTACAATGACGTCGTAGAGCCAGGTTCTGGTGGCACACTCACCATTCACATACAGTACTTGGGTGGCTCCGGGAGTCTGGCCACCATAATAGGAGTTTGTCTGGGCCACAGCCTCAGTGACAGATGCAGCTGAGAGACCAAACACTTGTTCACACAGAGCGAGCTGGAAGGGCAGTGCTGGGAGCTGGGAAAAGGGACACCGAGGACCCTCACAGGTGACATCTGTGGAGAGAGTACCTTTAAGTATGAAGAATACATATGGCCAGGACCCCGCTTTCCTTCAATAATAATTTATACAACACTCCCTAGTAGTGACCTCCATGAGCTCGCAGTTCTGCCAAAAAGGCCCACACATCCCGGCTCATGACATCCCCGAGTGACCAGGGCTATGACAGAAGCGGTCAGGAGGTGGGGCTCCTAGAGAGAGCACAGTAGGCTCAGGGAGAGCATCTTGTGAGAGTAAGGACTCAGGGAATGAGGACAGATGACCTGAACAGGAAGGAGTGACCAACAGGGAAAAGAGAAAGTGCGGAGGTTCAGAGGGAAGGAGAATCCCGGAATGACTGGTTCTCAAACTGGATCAGGTCTCCCCTGCCTAAAATCCACAGCTCACACTGCACTGTCCTGGGTAAAGCTGACTTCCTTGGCCTCACATGAATTCTTTCTTTCCCTCCTTCCTTCCTTCACCATTCGCTGACCACAGACATATGTGGGGCAATACTGAAATACACAAAGCTGTGTAGTAGCAGTAAGAAAAGTCATTCTCAGTTTATGGATGTGGAAATTGGCTAACCGCAGGCACTTGGCCAAGTCTGTCCAAGAGCACACCGATAGGAAATCGAATTTGAACAGTTTACTTCATGTTACTACACTCGCTTGTCTTCAAAGTGCAGAAAGATTTAGAACTCAGCTCTGGGCTGGGTATGGCATATGCCTGTCAGGTCAGCACTCAGAGGCTGATGAAGCAGGAGTATTACTGTGAGTTTAAGGTAAACCTGGGCTACATAGTAAGACTCTGTCCCCCAAAGGAAAACAAAGGCTTAACTCTGGGGTAGGATGACCAGAGTTGACAAATGACACAGGATACCTATGTTCAGACACACAAAACCTCCACTACTTTTGTAATGTGATGTCTGAGTTTTCATCTGCAATATTTGTTTGCTTGCTTGCTGAAGTTTAGATGTAACTGGTCACCCTGTATTTTTGCCTGGCAACTCCAACCTTGGGTCACTGAAATTACAATCCTGTAAGTAGGAATATTTCTCTGGCTATGGTGTAGAAGTCAGACTGCAGAGGTGAAGTGCAAGCCTGGAGACCAGAAGAGGCCGGGGATCCAGGCATCCGTGTGTCCCTCTGGCAGGCCCACAGAGTAAGAAGTAGAGAAGGGGAGGGCAGGTTGCAGAGCGGGCAAGACTTAGTGCTTGACAGGACATCTGGACAATGGGTAGAAAGCATCAAGATAAAGTTTCTAGCCCAGTGACTGAGCAAGGCTGGAGACATTCTGGGATAGGAGGTAGGAAGCTCCGAGAGGGAGGGAGGGAGGGAGGGAGGGAGGGAGGGAGGGAGGGAGGGAGGGGAAAGGGGCACTCAGGTTGAGACCTGAGTGTGAGTGTTAGAAGGCACATCATACCAGGTGGCTGTTTACCCTCTCCAGCCAGACACCTCTGGGGCTACACTGGACCTAGGAGTCTGGTTAAGTTGTGACCATGAATTCAGACCACCTTTGGTTTGAGAGTTGGGAGGATCACTCACAGAAGCCAAACTCAGTGCAAGTCTGGTACAACCACTGCCGGTCCCCCACACCAGACACTTGAGGTTCGGTGGTTCTCAGCTGTGCCACTGTCTCTGCCCGGGAAAAGCTTAAACACCTCTGGCCGATGCTGCGCAAGACTATCTAGGGGGCAATACACACATGCATATATCCGTGCATGCATCATAGACACATTCCTCCTCTCCCAACAAGCCAGGGCGCCACAGGCCTATAGTAGGGCTACGGGTCAAGAGTGAGAAGGGTGAGTTCCTGAGTTTTCTTGAGTGTCAGAAGTCAGTGGGAGGGAGGTCCCTGTAACTAAATGTCCAAGGTCTTGTCATCTGCGAGACCCTGAGTAAGAGTTAATCATTCTACCTATTTGCTCTTCTGTAAGTGGGGTTATAATAGTGCATGTCGCCTGAGAAATGTATACGTTTTGTGAGGTATTCTTCAAGAATTTGGTCCAGAATTAGAGCAGGGAAAGTGATGGCGGAAATATAATTGTAGGACGAGGAGTGGGGGTATCCCTAGAATTTATCTCAAGAGCCCCCCCTTCGGTCTTAAATACTATTGTGCATTTACTGTTTGCCTGCTGTGGCCAAGAACAAATGACAAGATAAAAGGGTAATAATTATGGTTTCTAACATTTGGATACTGTGTGTGTAGCACCTGCCTGGCTGCTTAATAAGCTATTATCAGCCAGGTGAAGTACACAAACCTTATTTTACTGATGAGGAATCTATGGGTAAGAGGAGGGTTTCTGTTGTCTGAGCTCAGCCCAGGTGGAAGCGCAGCCTTGGTCCTCTAACCCCTGGCTTGCGCGCGCAGGTCTGGGTAGCTTACCTGCACCGCCCGGCGAAGGCCGAGGTAGGGCGTGGAGTGACTGCGGTTGCCGGAGACCCCGAGGAGGAGTCCGCAGAGCTGGCGCACGCTGAGCGGCGCTCCCGCCTGCCCGTCGTACTGCACCGTGCCTCCCACCAGCGCCTGCAACGCGCCCAGCAACTCCCCCTGGTCTTCAGCCAGGTCCAGGGACCCGCAGGCGCTCAGCTCCTCCTTCAGCACGGCCCGTGCTGCGGGACCTGCGCGCAGCAGCCGCTCCACCTCTGCGAAGGCTTCGGAGGCCGCCGCCAGGCACTTCAGGAACCAAGAAGCGACGTTCGCGGGGGGGCTGGATTTTCCCTTCCTTGGAACCGCATCCTCTTGCGGCGGTTCCCAGCCCAGGTCCGTGTCCTCTCAATTTTCCCTTCTAGTCTCTCGCATCTTCAGGTTGCTACTTTGACTCAGGTAGACTAGACTGGAGCTCGCCAGAGGCCCCGCCCCCTGGTAACTCCTCCCCTAACCTGCCACGCCCCTCCTCGGCCCCGCCCTTCACTGGCTCCTCCCTCTGCTCAGTCCCCCTCCTTCCCCACGGGGCGCCTCTTCTCTGGACGCGGCGTCTAGTCTTCGGTTCCGGCAGTTCCGAAACCTGCCCGCGTCCCTGGGCTAAGGCCTTCGCTCAGGCTGCTCCCCATTCCGGCCGGGCTTTCCCGAGCTCTTCCCACTCCCTCTCCTTCCTCCACACTTTAGGCCCCCGCCTACCTCCAAAGATCCGCCTATCGCAACTTGCGTCAAGCTTCTGGCCACCACCTGCGGCGGGAGGGAGGAACGTCGGGGTAGTGCGGTTCTGGGGTCGCCTCGCTTCCCCCCGCCGCAGGCGTCTTACCTCGTTGTAGGCGTAGAAGTCCAGCACCGCGCTCAGCGGTGCGGAGGAGGCGACGGCGGCGAAGACGAGGTGGGGGAACTACGAAAGACCGGGCGTCAGCCTGGGACGAGGCGGGGTGCCCGTGCCCGGAGTCCCTCCCGGCCCCAGTGACCCGCGTGGGTAGGGAGAGGCGTGGGAGTGCGCCCCCATACCCCTGGTTCGGGCCCTGGAGGAAGACCTCTCCACCCCCGCCCACCCGAGGAATTCCCGGGACCTTCAACCGTGTCCAAGCCGCCAGCGAGCCAGCGTAGGAGCCTCCGAAGCAGATCCAGGGGCTGGAGGAGGACACGTTGAGGAGGCGCGAGAGCGCCTGGCGCGCGGACGCCACGTCAGCCAACCTGCAAAAGAGCGCAAGTTGGACCCTCCACCCCTGGGGGCCACTGTGCAGAGCCAGACCAGAACTCTTCCCGATGGCTCTCGGAGCCTAAGCCAAGGGAGAAGGCCCACCTACCTTCTTTCAATACTCATCTCAGGTGAGAATGGAAAAGTTTCCTAGCACGTTAGATTAAAAACATCAAAAATAAAGAGAAGCTGAATGGGCTAAGGAACTGGGGGCTGGGAGAAACCCAAAGAGGAAGGAGAAAGATAGTGGGGTATAATGTCCTTTCTCTCCTCATTTTCTGAAATGGTTCTCAGTCAGTGCCATGTGATTGCCCATTCGGAGCCAATTGAGCTATAGAGAAGACCGAGAAGGAGAGACACAGAGACGGAGACAAGGCAGGGACAGTCAGGGAGACCGGTAGAAGAAGAGAGGTACAAAGTCAGAGAGAAGAGATAAGCCTAGCTGAGGGCACTGAAGCCGGTGAGAGGCTGGGGTAAGAACTGGTGGGGATTAGTAACAGAAATGAGACGCACAGGAGAGCCATAAAAATATCTGGGAAAAGAAATATCCTTCTTGAAGAGGGAAAGGTTCCAAAGCCTGAGACTGGCATGTATCTGCCAGTGTGTAGCAAGAATTGGAGTGTAGCTGAGTTACTGTGAGTGTGAGAGTTAACTGGGGAACCTGTGGCCTCTATAAAGACTTCTGGGCAGCAGGGGAGATGTAAGGAATGGACTTGAGCATCATGGCCCAATTTACACTCAGACAGGATCCCATTTTCTATGTGGAAGTCAAGGACAGAAACAGGATGTGGCTAGAATGTTGCTAAGAGCTTCTAGTGGTGTCGAATAGTAGCCCACGTGGGAGCTTAGTGTTCTTTAGACAGAAAGACAAGAATGGAGGGCAAGAGAAAGGTGGAAATAGAGAGAGAGAGTTAGAGATGACAGGCGAAAGAGTAAGGGACTGAAACACAAGGAAGAAAAGGGGAAGCCGGAGACTCAGAGGCTAGTGAACAGGAGCAGAGACAGCTGTGGAGACACCAGCAGCATTCTAGTCCTATAATTTTAAAACACCTTCTTTATCCCACTCACGCATGGCGGCTGGACAAGAAGCGAAGCTGGGCCATTTCCAGGCCCCCAGCAGGAACGCTCAGACCATAGAATCTGTGTTCCAGGCTTATCACCAGGGCCCCCCAGGCAGGGGCCAGCGCTACAGGATGCCCTGTGAAGAGCACATGGTAGAGAGGTGGATGTGAGTTATGAGCTGTGGCCTGCAGTTCCCTTCCTAGCCTCCTCCAGCTCCCCAAACCTTGCTTCTTACCGGCCATCACTGAGCCAGGCCCGAGGCTGCCCTCACCCCCTATGTGCAGAAATACCGGTGCATCTCGGCTGGCTCTGTGTTGATCATTCACCCAGTACCTCTAAGAGTGGGGATGAGAGAGAAGAATGAAACTCCCTTCTCCCTGGCTCCAGCCTTTCCCCTGAGAATCTCGCCTTCTACTTAGCGGTGTCTTAGCGGAGCGTGTCTAGGTCACATAACTGTAAAAGTTGATATTTTGGGCCCTGGGAGGCAGAAGTGGGAACTTTAGTTACTCCCAGCTTGCTGCATGTTTGCAATGTGCTCAATAAAGTATTTTTTCCTTGAAAAAAATAGATGTTTCTGTTTGTGCCTTTATTCTTAAATCCTCAAGACAGAAGGAACTGGTTGGTGCATGGTAGGTGTCTGCTATTTTGTGAGCAGCAATAGTGACTAAGTAGATTTAGGAATAGTGGGGCAACCTTTGGAGATTACACACAGAGGAGGCAATGGAAAAGGATAAATTTGTTTATTTCTTGTGATTTTTAACACCTGTTGTCACTATTGGTTTCAAGGCTAGTTTGAATTTTGGCTACATGTTAAAATCTGCTATTTTTGGTTTTTTGTTTTGTTTTTTGACAGTCTATGCTACCCACACTGGCCTTAAACTTGCAATGGAGCCCAGGCTGACCTTGAACTCCCAATCCTCCAGCCTTCCCCTCCCAAATTCTGGGATTACAGGTGTGCAGGGCAAGGTAGAAATCAGAGAATTGGGGGGCGGGGAGGCGGCACAGACTAGGTATAGAGTAAGTTGGCTGACAAGGCAGTCCAGTGGGCAGTGGCCTCCTCTACTGGCCTTACCTGCAGGAAGGTTCGGCTGTCAGAGGTGTTAAAGGGATCCAGTGGTTGCTCTAACCACCCTTGTTTGGGGACAGCTACAAGACCCTGGCTTAGACCAAAGCCCGGATTGAGGCCAGAGCTCTCTTGAAATCTCTGAATGTGTTCTCTCAGGCGCCTGAGAAGCAAGGCTGTGAAACAGGGAGGCATGAGAGTTAAACTGGGCTCTGTAGGTCTCCCTGCTTGACCCAATCCCCCTCTTACCTGGAGCTGACATTCCCCAGAGGGAAACCAGAAGCAAGAATCCGAACCAGGGAGCCTTGACTGCCATTCTGTCCACTACTCTGTGTGAGGAAGGGTTCCAGGCACCCTCCTCTTTTTCCACCCCTGAAAACCTCTAATATGTCCCCAGGGCTGGGCTTTGCTTTCAGGAGAAGCTCATGTTTCCTTAGGAACGCCTCTCCTGGCAGGTTAGGCGTCCTCAGTAACCGCTAAAGCGTAGCCAGACGCCAGAGTTTGGAGAGCTGGCTGACTTGGCAATACTCCCTGCTCCCAGCTTTCTTCTCCTCCGGCCCCTCCATCTCCTCTTATGGTGCTCTCGTTTCCCCCTTGCCACAGCCCTTGCCTTTTCCCTGTGGATTTTCCACTCCCCGTTTCTGCTTTACTGTCTTCCAGTTCTTCCCTCTCTACCTCAGTGCCTCCTCTTGCACCCTCTTACCCTCACCCTTAACTCGTTCCTCCCTGCCTCTCAGCATGTCTTTGGTTGTCCCAGCAATCAGTCTCCCCTCTGTCCTTTGGTCACATTTTTTTTTTTTTTTTTACCTTCTCTGCTTTCCAGGCCTCCCATGTTACCTCCACCCACCGCTCTGACCTACTACTCTTTCCTTTAAGCTCCCTGCAGTGTATGAACACAACAGGTCTCTGCTGCCTCAGAATTCCTACCCTTGCTTATCCTCTCTGCGAGCTGCCATTTCTTCATGAATCCGTGGGGTTTATTCCTTAACCTTTAATCTTCAGTGTTCAGAAAGAACAGTTTTTACAAAGGCAAAGAGAGCTGGGGTGTGGTAGAGCTTTTGCCTGTCTATGGTGCATGGCAGGCTGGACTCAATCTCCAGCACCAAATTAGCTGCCGGGTGTGGTGATGTGAGACTGGGACATGGCCATCACTCCGGAGGTGGAGGTGAGGATTGAAGTTCAGTCACCTTCAGCTACACAAATCAAGTTTGAGGGCAGCCTGGGATACAAGAAAAAATGTTTAGTTGCCAGTGGTCTGGCCCTTCTTTATCCCTTTATCCAGCTCGATGTTTTATTCCTTTTCAAGGAACTATGAGAAGTATTTAGAATAAATAAAAAAAAATGAGTGCTTTGCCTATTTGTGTGCACATGCACTGTGTACGTGCCTAATGTCCATGGAGGTCAGAAGAGGGTGTGAGGTCCCCTGGAACTAGAGTTACAGATGATAGTTAGCTACCATGCAGGAAGCAAAGCTGGGTCTTCTCCAAGAGCAACAAGTATTCTAAACTGCTGAGCCGTTCCTTCAGGCCCTAACTATGAGAAGTATCAGACATATATGCAAACAGTTTGCTGTCCCTCTAACTAGAAGGTAAGCTCCAGTAAGCTTTCTTTGCTAAACACTAAATTCTACCAACAGCGTACATTGTAATTACTTGTGACAGTAATTCATCAATTAACTTTGCTAGATCTTCTTTAAAACTGTACCAAGGATTTAGTGACTTCTCACTTTTGAGCCACCACTAACTTGTCTAAGCAGCCTCTTAAAGGGTCACCTCTTTCTGCCACATGGTCATTTCCACTTAGAAGACAGGAGATTCCATTAAATATGGGACTAGCTATTCTCGTTGTGGTTCAGGACACACTCCCAACTCCTTATCTCACTCAAAGTAAAATCTAGAGCATTTAAAGTGGTCTATGAGACTCCACATAACCTAGCCCCTGTTACCATCACAGTTTCATTCCATACCCCCTAACTCTTGGGCTTGTTCCAGCCACACTAAATTGCTTTGTATTTCACAATTTTGTCAGCTGCCCCCCCTTCAGAGTCCAAGCTTTCATTAGGACACTCTATCCCCAAGCAGTGGCAAGTCAATCACTTCCAACAACCACATGGATCTTTTCTAGATGTAAAGAGGCAGCCTACAGCATGGGGGGGGGGGGGACAACCCTGTTTACTGGCTATACATCTGAAAGATTAGTATCTAAAGTAATCAAAAACCTAAACATCTAAATGCCAAGAAAACAAATAACCATTAAAAATCAGGGCATAGAACTAAACAGAGTTTTCAAAAGAAGAAGTACAAGTGGCAGAGAAATATTTTTTTAATGTTCAACATCCTTAGCCATCAGGAAAATGTAAATTAAAACTGCTTTGTAATTTCATCTTACTCCACCCAGAATGGCTAAGATTAAAAAGAAAAAAAGGGCAACAGATGTTAGCGTGCATGTGGGGAAAGGAGAATAAACTGGTACAACCACTGTGGAAATCAGCGCGGAGTTTCCTCAAAAGGCTAGAAATACATCCATCATGTGATCCAGATACACCACTCTCAGGCATATGCTGAGAGAACCCTCCCATGTACTACAGAGATACTTGCTTGTATGTCTTCATTGCTGCTTTAATCACAATAGCCAGGAAACAGAAACAGCCTAGATGTCCATCAGCTGATGAATGGATAACAAAGTAGTGGTACATTTTCACAATGATATATTACTTAATTGTCAAGAAAAAATGCAATTATGAAATTCACTAGTAAGTGGTTGAAGCTAGAAATAGTCATCCCTGATGAGGTAACTCAGACCGAGAAAGACAAATATGCTTTGTCTCATGTGGATGTTAGATTGGAATCTTTAGATGTTTAAGTTAGAATACCCAGAGAAGCCAGGAAACTGGCAAGGTGGCATTAGAGGTGGGCCTCCAGGGAAAGGGGTCAAAACAGAAGTGGTATGACGGGGTTATAGAAATAAAGAACAGAAAGGACTAAATGAAGTAGGGACTAGGGGCGAGGTAGAGGAAGGAGAATGTGGAGGTACAACTACGGTTAGAGAATGGCATATAAAAGTCGGCTTCTGTATGAGTCCTCCTCCTCCTCCTCCTCCTCCTCCTCTTCTTTCTCCTGTTCCTCCTCTTCTTTCTCCTGCTTTGCTTCTTCTTTTTCTCTTTTTTGGTTTTGTGAGACAGGGTTTCTTTGTATAACAGCCCTGGCTGTCTTGGAACTTGCTTTGTAGACCAGGCTAGCCTTGAACTCATAGAGATCTGCCTCCCTCTGCCTCCCAAGTGCCAGGATTAAAGGCATGCACTACAACACCCAGCTTTGTATGAGTGTTCTTAATTATATACATATATACACATGCACAAATATATAAATTAAAGACATTTAAAAGGAGATTCAGGGTGTTCTAATGACTTTGGCCTCCACAGGCACCTAACTCATGTGCACAGGCACGTACACACATACATACATAATTAAAATAGGTCAAACTAAAATAAATTCTTTAAAAAGTAAAACAAATAAAATAAATGTTTTTGTCCTGCATTTAATTTTTCACAATGATTGTATCAAATTTTTCAGAATTTATAATCTGCTCAATAATTTCAAGATGGTGTAATAGTTTATTTTTATGTAGATAAAATAAGTTTATATTATACGTTTATGTAAGAGAAAGCCTAACTTACAAGACAATCAGGAGAATGTACAGCATACTTGTTATTTCCAAGGAATGGAGTCGAGGACTAAGACCGGAGCTGTGTACACTATAAGTCCACAAATGCTGGGAGCAGGGTCGGAAAGACAGTGAAGTGAGGGGTAAACACGGGAAACTTTCCATTGGCTGGAGTCAGAACCAGTACTGGATCACACAGTTCCAGGACAAGACAAAGAAAGTGGAGCTGGGAAGGGACCACGTGTAAGGTCAACACCTAGGTAGTGACTCTGGTGGGGAATCTTGATAAGCTAGCACAGTCCACTAAACCCAGTCAGTTCACTGGGGAAAGCGAGAAGACTGTACAGTAGCAGACCAACTGCCCCTACCTGTGACGTCTCTGCTCCAGTGCCCCAGTAGTGTGTCCTCTGCCTTCTCCCAGGATTTTGTGGGGTCCCGGACTACCGCAACCTGAAGAGCACCCGTCAGGAAGAATCCCTTGGTGCAGGCAGCTAAGGCCCGCGGGGGCAGGACAGCAGGATAAACTGTCCCTGACTCTCCTTTCCATAATTCATCGCTACAACCTTCAGAAATGTTTTAAAACTTTGTGCATCTCCCTCTCTCCTTCCTCATTTCCACTACCGTTTTGTTGTTGTTGTTTTTTGGTTGTTGTTTTAATGTACTCCTTTCAGGAATTTCCTGTCCCCATCAGGAATGTTAAAACGAAAACACTCCAACTTGGCAGCTTTTTCCGCTGTGTTGTGTGTGTGTGGTGTGTGTGTGTGTGTGTGTGTGTGTGTGTGTGTGTGTGTGTAGAGTCAGCCAGGCTGATTTCTGAAAATATCGTGCCCTGTCCAACCCCCTCCCCAGCTCATTCAGTGCCCGAAGAACCCCTGGCCCAGTAGCCTCTTATCCTGGTCCTTACCCTTTGTGGATTCAAATAATGCTCCCACTTGTGAAGAGTGACTCCTCGCCGAGATGTTCTGGTGGTCCACCCCACCCTCACCCCAACCTCTAGGATTGTTTCTGAAAGCTGTATATTGTTCCTGGTTAAAAGAATAAAACAGGTCTTTGAAGATTGGCATGAAAGGCAAGTGGGGACAGATTTGCAGATTTGTTTCATTCCGATGTCATTGAAGGAGTTTAAGACAGTCTTATTGCAGCCGAGGGGGACAGCAGTGGTGGGAAACCGAGGAAGACTCGGTGGGGTGAAGGTTTCACACTGAGGACCAGTGGGGAGACTTACACTCCGCTACTGAATGTGATCTGAATCTGAGAGAGCTTCTATTTCTGATGTCAGTATTGCAGACAGATTCATAAAGTAATGATCAAATCTTCTTTTTGTGTACATTTCTAAGAAACAGAACCATTTGCTTTGTATATAAATATTACCAGGGAT
>NC_050447.1:97328522-97341022 GCF_903995425.1 Onychomys torridus
TCAGCTGTTCAAATGCTGGGTCCATATTTAGTTTTATAAGCTTTTGCCCTTTTTTTTTTTTAAGTTTTGTTTGGGTTTTTTTGGGATGCTCAATGGATTTTTATTTCTGTTTGTTGATAAGAATTGTAATGAGTGGAATGTATAAATTCTCAGTTAGTTCTGTAATATTGAGAACTTTAAGAAATTGAAAAAAATTGGATTGGTTTAAAAAAACCCCTGCAGACTTGGGTAACAAGCATGATACATTATTCTTCTGTTGCCAGAAAAGCCAGGTATAGATTGGACAGACGATTTTGTTTGGCCCTGTAGAAGCACTTTTAAGTTCTATTAGAGACACCAGAAGCAATCAAAGTCTTGGAGCGTTGTGATCCAAACAGTGAGCAGTCATTGTCTTATTAGCCTGGTTAGTACTCTAGTTAAATGTAAACCCAAACTTTTGAAACCTTAATATGCAATTATCCATAGAAGGAGCAAGAAATAGAAAAGCATTCTGAGCATCTATTATGCTTTTGGTAACTCTATTACATCTTTAAATCATTTTGAGACCTCAACGAACTCATTAAGCTTTCACCTCAGAAAAACTTTTTCAAAAATAATGTTAGAAACATTTCTCAGACCTTCAAAACGTGCATCACCTTAGATAGGGGGGGGGGGGGGGGGGGGGGGGGGGGGGGGGGGGGGGGGGGGGGGGGGGGGGGGTGCCAGCTCTCAAACTTCCAAATACGACACACAGACACACATAAACACACACACATAACCACACAGACACAGAGACACACACAAACACAACACACACACACAGATACACTATACACAAGAAAGATACACATACACACTCATACAGACACACATATCACAGACTCAAAGACACAGACACACACACACCACAAACAGACAGACAGACAGACAGACAGACAACACACCACACACCACACCCACAAGCATCATCACACACACCACACCAAATATTCAAGGTCGGCTGCTCATTGGGCCGTTTGGGTTGATAGGTAGCACTAGTTTACACGTTTCGGCCTATGGGTTTTACACACTCAAGCAGAATGAACTTTGAACCTTACAAGGAGTAAGATTGTTCCTAAACTGTTTGACTTCTGGTAAGATATTTGTTTTGGCTCTTATTAAAAGTGCTCTGGCTGTTTTTCTTTTATTTGATTGATTGATGTCGCCTCTCGCAAGTTTAAAGGCCTGCATGCCTCTGGTTCAGAGTTACTTTTCTGTTTGTTTCTTTATCTGGTTATTTCCAGTGTACTGTTAGCATTTGGGCCAGCACAGCCATGAATCCTGGAACAGGCCTTGGGGGCATGTTTTGGCAGTTGGTCTCACAATGCTTATTCCATGGCAAATAAACTCAGTTTTTCCTTAAAGTGGATAAGATAGTTTTTATTCTGGCAACCAATTTGAGTGACCAGCCTGGAAACACCAATTACCGTTATCGCTAGTTCTATGTTCCTAATTTGGAAACAATTTGTGCAGTTTTCATAGCAACAGAATACAAGAATTTCATAAACCAAGGCACTGTTAAATACATTGATCGAACATTGTTTAGGCAAATGGCTTTAGCGCCCATTTCCAGACACCCTGCTCTTATGCTGAGCCATTTTGTGGTTTTGGTGCGACAGTTCTTTGTTGAAAAATTAATTATTTTTCCTTTTTACTTTCTTTTTAAAACCAATTAATTGTGTGTGTGTGTGTGTGTGTGTGTGGTGTGTAGTACAACTATCCCATTTTAAATAGGCATACTGTCTTATGACTTGGACATTAATCACATCCAATGTGCTTTACAATTACTGTTAGGAACATGTGCTTAGCCCCAAATTATTTTCTTTTCTAAATCACTACAGCTGTCGATTATACAAAATATTACACTCAGGTAGAAAGTCAAAACAGCTCTCTCATCACATTCGTTAGTTCACTCACTCATACTGACTCATCCTTTCAATAATTTTGCCCTGGTCACACTCTAACTGTTCCACCTGAATGCGTACCCCTCACAGCTAAACCAAACGGAGACTCTACAGAACTCAAAGGATAACTTGATATGTCCATCTCCCTTTGTTCATCAAATCTCAGATGGAATACAACAACTCTGTCCTAGATTTCAGGTGTCCATGACTGTGGCCCACAGAGAACTGCAAGCCAGCTCGCTGAGAGCAGGAACCCTTTCCAGAGTCCTTTCCAGCCTTACCACGCTCTGCCCTCCTCTACTCCCTTGGCACTTGACTCTTTAGAAAGACTGTGAGGAAGACCAGGCAGAGTATGAGGCCCAGCAAATAAATGAGAAGTCGAGCAGACAGCCAGAGAAAGGCAACTTGGAAAGATAAATGACGACTTTCAGATCTATGTTGACACATGAACAGAAGTTTTTCTTCTGGAAAATGGCAACTATAAAGTGTCACCTTCATGAACTTTTGAAATTGAGAGTGAGATGTTTTGCAGAGGAAGGAAAGTAGGAAAGAAAGAGTGTGAGGAGTAAATGATGAAGATACATTGTATACTTTGTACATGGCCTGGTTTCTGTCAACTTGATACAAGTTAGAGTCACCAGAGAGGAAGGAACCTGAATTCAAAAAATGTCTCCACAAGATAGAGCTATAGGGGAGCCTGGAGTGCATTTTTCTTAATTAGTGATTGATGGCCATCAGAGCGGGGTGTGGTCAGCCCCGACCCCGAGTGTGTGTGTGTGTGTGTGTGTGTGTGTGTGTGTGTGTGTGTGTGTGTGTGTGGTCACCCCAGGGGTTCTATAATAAAGCAAGGTAAGCAAGCCATGGAGAGCAAGTAAGTAAGCTGCACTCCTCCATTGCCTCTGCATCAGCTCCTGCCTCCAGCTTTCTGCCCTGCTTGAGTTCCTGTCCTGACGTCCTTTGATGATGAACAGTGATGTGAAAGCTTTAGCCAAATAAACTCCTCCAAGGTTGCTTTGGTCATGGTGTTTCCTCACAGCAAAGATAACCCTAACTAGGACACCTGTATGAAATTTTTAAAGAAAAAAAAAAAAAAAAGCAAGCTGAGCCCTGATTTGTTTCTTGTCTGGCTTTGTCAATCACCAGTGTGTGATTAATTCTACTGAGCCTCAGCTTTATCAGTAAGATTAGAATAATGATAAACAGGCTTATGGAAAAAACACAGGATGCTTAAAAACGTCAATAAGATCTTAATAGGTTTTGGGGGTCTAATGGTGGGAAAGAAGAAACAAAACAAACACAAAAACCACAAGAGAGCCCACGCTAATCTCACCATGTGACATTTTGAGATTATCCTAGATAAAATGGTTGGATGGACCTGCAAGTTTGCACCAACTGTCCTGCACACCTGTCTCCCAGAACTAGTGTGAGCTGTTTATACTTTTAACATTTCAGTGCTAGGCACTGTTCCAACAGGGCAAGTTGATACTGGAAGAAGAAAAGATTGAGAATAATGAAGTAACAAAGGAAGATGTCAAGAATAGCTGAGATCAGTCCACCATGTTGAGTCCACTCTCATGGTTTCGGGGCTTGTGAGGTTCTTCAAAGAGCGCAGGACTAAGAGAGTCTGTGTTGGCTTCTCTTGGACATATCCCTTGCCTAAAACAAACACTTACAAATGCGGGGGGTTCGAGGGCTGCTGGTGGGGATGGGGAATGACCACATGAAGACAATGAATGCTTCCTGTAAGGTCTAACAAAGGAAGCCCCTTTAAAGCCTTCTTAGCCCTGACCATTCCCGTGCCTTCTTAGCGCATTAGGTAGCCCGTCAGTCTCATAATCTGAAGGTACTGAGTTCGAGCCTCAGAGAAGGCAGGATTTTGATGATTGGCTAATTGCCCCTCAACGCATTCTTACCTAGACTCTCCTTGGGTGACACAATGCCACCACAATTTTCCTGTGGAAGAGTAACTCATCTTACCTTATCTAGGCAAAAGGGGTACAATCAATTCTCCACTGCCCTGCCACTTGTCCATAGTCTGGGCCAGGTCCTGGCAGCAGGTGTTGCATCAGGGCATCTGCCCAGTGGTGAGTATTGCCATAATCCAGGGGGAGACATCGTGGTGCCCCATAATATACTGCTAGGATCTGGGAGTCCCTGACTGACACAATACGCTTTTTTTTTTAATTCTTCTTTTTTTTTTTTTTTAAGGAAGCTTCTACAGTAATAGTAATGTTTTTAATCAACATTTAAGTACCGTATTCTGCAGACTTAAGAAGTTTTTAAGGGCTGTCCAGGTATATCTCAATAGACAAATTTTGTTTCTAGCTACTTATTTTAAGCTCAAAAATGAAAACATGCAAGGGACCAAGAAAGTAATTAATTAATTAATTACATTAGTATTTAGCATGACGACAATTAAAGAACTTGATTGTTATAAGGTGACTTGCTGTTTACCTGTGCTCTCTAACAGTCCACAATAAGTTGGCAGCTTTCCTAAGACTAGGACCTCACCACATTCTAGTTCTGTCAAGTTTAGGCTTAGAAAGCAATGAATTTGAATTGAAGATCTTCTAGTATCAAATATGGGTTCAGTAAAGAGACCAAAGTAGCCATTCCATCGGCAACAACAGAAGTTGTTTGTACAACCTGCTAAAGCTGTCTCCTGGGAAGGCTCTTGCCTTGGAGGACAATGCAAAGATCCCAGGACGAAAAGGGAACAGGAGAAAGGGGTGAGCGGGAGCATGGCCCATGAGCAGAGACTGAGGGAGCCTAGGGGACAGCACTGTCCTTGACAAGGTCTGAGGCACCACAGCCATTTGTTAATGGAAGGGCCACAAGTTCCTTTTGCCAGAGATAAGGAGGGTGACTTCTGTTTTAGCAAGCAGGAACTTTCTCCAAGCCCCTGAGGGAATGGGGGCTTTATCCAAATGTCTGACCTAGGAAAAAGGACTTTATAGCTTTATCTCTATTAAATATGAGCCTTAAAAAAACAATTTATCAATTGAAGCTCCTTTTAGTATTTAGTCATTTATATGACTCAGTTTATCCAAATAACTGAGCAAAGTTAGCAAAGATAAGGAGGCTAGACATACATTCTTAAGCCTGAATAGACCTTGAGTAAGGAGAGACATTCTCTTAACCACTGGTTCTCAACTTTCCCAAAGTTTTGACCTTGACAGCCCCATGTTGTGGCAAGCACCCCCTCCTTACAAGACTCCCCACTTGCTGTTTCACAACTGCAGAATGTGGGGGTGCCCAAAACAGCTTGACCACACAGCAACCATGACAGGCTCTACCCTCCCCCACCTTCACAGGGGTGTCTTTCTGTCTCTGGGTCCCCAGGCCCATCTGATGGGGCCCCCCCCAGCCCCTAGGGTACCCTCCTTCCCGGCCTGGTTGGCTCTGTGCATGCTGCCCCTACCATGCCGGCTGGAGGGGCTTCTGCAGCCTGAGGGGTGCAGGTGGAGGGCTGCTCACCCTGACACTGCTTCCTTCTGCACCTGGCCTGGGGTTTGACTCCATTGCTTGAGCCAAGTAGGGGTAGAGGCAACGCTGAAATACTTGGGGAAAATCCCGTGTCTCTGAGATGGGCTTGGAGAGCTGCTCGCTGCTTAGAGGGTTGGTTACAAAGTATTATTGGTTAGGGTAAGAAAAGGAGGAAAAACTAGGGCTAGTTTAAGATGCTTGACGTTAGTACAGTGTTGATACAGATTCAGAGTTATTCTTTTATGATATATGCATGAAATTCTGTTGTTTAAAATATTGTAGCCATACATTATATTCTAGATTGCCGAGGGAAATCACAAGACAGACTTTGGTAAAAGATTCTGTGTTTGGAAAATAAGAGAGAAGGCAGTGCCAGGTGGAAGGGTTTCTGCATGGTATTTACTGTCACAAGGGATGGGATCCACGGGAAAGAGGAGAGTATTTATGTGTATGGGCATTTGCATGCAGTGCCGCTTGGAGCCGAAAGAGGGAGACAGATGCCCTAATACTGGCGTTGAAAAGGCTGATGAGAGGCCATGTGGGTGCTGAGATTCAAAGCCAGGACCTTAGCATTACATTCCTTTAGAAATTGAAAAGAGAGCCACAGAGCCATCCCTGTAGTGGGAACAGGGCCACAGTAGTGGGATCAAGAGTTCTGAGACGTTTGCCTGTTCACAGGAACCAATCACTGTCTTCTGAGATGCTCACTCCTTCACATCCACAGAAAGATAATTCCCAGAAGGATTATTATTAAAGAGCGGCTCCGTCACTCAAACCAAAGATGCCGAGGACATGGTGCTAAGTGAGGTGAACCAGCCACCAAGGAACCAATTCCGCAGGACTTATCTCACAGGAGTGTTCATCTGTCAGCAGCAGGTCAGGGTGGGGTCACCAAGGGCTGTGGATGAGGAGTCAGCCATCTCAGGTACCCTGATTTAGCCAGCCCGCGGTACAAGGATATACAAAGAACGCCATCATCAAACCATTTCCTACGCAAGTTTCTAATGTGTGTCTGGAATCTATGAAAATGCAATTATGTTGAAGGTTTCCGTAGTGTAGTGGTCATCACCCTCGCCTGAGACGTTATAGGTTCCCGAGTTCGAAACTGCGTCGACACAAGATTACTTTCTTTTCCCCACTCTTCTCTTTTCAGACTCTCAGGTAACTTCCTACAGTTTTCAGCCTTAGCACCTAAGAATCTCGGCTCTACAACCATTAGGACCTTGATTGTCATACTTTCCTGGGCCAACGAGAGTAGGGAATTTTGTGAGGATCCATGAGGCACACAAGAAAATACAGAAAAGCAAAAAAAGGTCGGGGGATTAGCTCAAATGGTAGAGCGCTCGCTTAGCATGCGAGAGGTAGTGGGATCTATGCCCACATCCTCCACTCTTTATGGTACCGCTCACAAACACTCCTAGCTACAGCCCTGCTCAGATAATGCAGGACCCATGCTTCCCACACACTTGAGTGCAGAACCTCTGGCCCACAAATTCACTCTACACACCTTTCAGTGTTAGGTCTGGGAAGAGGCTTAGTGGCCTGGCGCTTGCCTACTGTCTAAAGCCTTGATTCCATTCCTTCGAAAACTAATTAAAGTTTGGAGAAAATTCGGAGGACATCTCATTTTACACCCATTGGGAGACTTGCCCTTATAATGCCATGGGCGAGTTCACTGGAAGGGGCTTAGTGAAAACCACAACGCAGACCTCTCGCGGGCTCCCAGGCAGTGTTGGGAGGAACGGAGCTCCGGCTCAGAGAACTGTCAGCAAAGATCTCTGCCAGAACATGCTTTGGCGCTCACTCAGCTGTTGGACATTGGTGAAGGGCTTGGGGTTCTGAACCCGACATTCCTCAGTTCAGTGTCTACAGCAGAAGGCGGGGAACATACAGGAGTTACCCGCCCTTCTGATCCACCCAGGAAGTCAGGTGGTGAAGTGTGGGCGCAGCTGGAGAGAAGGACACTGCGGGAAACGTGAGGAGGACAAAGGCTCAGGTCTTCTCTGTATCCTCTGCTTCCGGGTTCCTTAAACAAGCCAGAACTAGGGGCCTTGGGGCAACAAAGTTAGAGTCCTTTGAAAGTGTTATGTCTTAAATGTTTTGTGTGTTCTTTTCTTGTTGTGGCATGATCTCTGGTTTATTTGTATTGAATAAAAGAAATTTATTACTTGGCCCGTACGGGGATCGAACCCGCGACCTTGGCGTTATTAGCACCACGCTCTAACCAACTGAGCTAACCGGCCAGCCACACTTCCGCACTCTGTCCTACCTCTACAGACAAAGGATGATACAAAGGCCGATTGACATGGCATTTGGAGAGCTATGTCACTTGCACTTTTCAAGGTTTTCTCAAAAGACCTGTGAACCACGGATTCTTCGAAGCATGAACAACCAAAATGTAAATGTCACGTTCCAATGATCGCTGACCTGGACAAACCCGCGTCCTTGGCCTGAGTAGCTCCCCGCTCTAAGCAATTCAGATAACCAGCCACATCAACGCACCACTCCGTCCATCTCTACAGTTAGGAAAGATGTAACGCCAAATGAGAAAGTCTTTCGGTTTTCTTTTGGGCAAGGTTTTGATTTTTTTTTTTTTTTTTGACATTTTAAAGTTTTCTTGACGTTGGAAAAAGGTTGGAAACACGAATTGTTCTAAGTAGAAAGTGTCTCTGAGCAGAAAGAAAATTCTGTACGAGAGCAAGCATGTCGTCTTGCAGTGACTCCTGACCCAGGACCCTGGCCGGGACAGCCCAGTCCCCTCGCTCGGTGGCCGCACGACCGCAAGGCGCTCTCCAGCCCTCACGGAGTTCCATCCTGCGCACATCGCCCTGTTGCCTCCAAGGGACCATCTCATGGACACCTTCCCAGTCTTACCGATTTCCCTTCAGCTCACCAAATCCATTTGGATGAGGCCGTGGGTGGCAGCCTCGGCCGGCTCGCGCGTCTCCTGGGCCGCTAGGGCGTCGCCCGGGTCCTGAGGACGCGGGGACTCCAGAGGCCGGCGTTGGCGCCCGGAAGGTCTGCGCCGTTGGCGGCCCGCGGGTCTTCGTCCCTGTGGCCGCGGTCGCGGTCCGCGGGTCTGTGATGAGAGTCCAGGGCCAGCGCGTCCCGCCGGGCGCAGGCGGCGGAGTCCTCTCGGCACAGCCACGCCCGTCCTAAGAGGCAGCGACGTCCAGCTCTGCCCGGCTGCAACCTCGTTTTCCGTCGTCGCTAGACCAGCAGCTGCTCCAGAAGTTCGGGGGTGGCCGGCGATTCCGGGCGGTTCCCAGCTGTCCTGGCGGGGACCCGACGAGGCGGGAGCAGGCTGTGGTGTCCTGGGGGTCTGAGTTCGGGGATGGGCTCCCTGTTCATTCCGTCCCCTTTTAATGAAGAATCGGGGGAGTGGAGAACTTGAGATTCTGAAACCAGTACTTTCAGGTCGCCCAGGAAACACTGACCTCGGGCGCTTTGGGTCTGAACGTCCGCAGAACCTCGGCGACAAACGGAACAGGCCGAAGGCGACACCCACGCGGCTGCATGGAGCCGGCGCTGACCACGGCGGGACTGATGCCCGGTTTTCCTCTGAGCCGGAGTCTGCGATGGCCCGGCTTGAAGTCTCCTGGTCCTGACGTCTGAGACAGCCCCTCGTCACCGCAACCAGGAACTTTGGTGACACGGAATGTCTGTGACTCCAAATCGACGCAACCTCGGAGTCGGTAACCGAGGTTCCCGCAGGGCACCGGCCTCCACCTTCCCAGTCGTTTGTTCCTCCTCCACCTTTCGGTGGAAAGACACTGTTGATCACGAGGAACCGAACGACCCTCAGAGCTCCAGGTCCTAACTGGTGGCAGCAACCTCAGGAGACGCAAACAAAGGAGAATTCCAAACAGCGGGACGCGCGACACTTGACGCACAGCTCCTAGAGGTCACAAGCCCCTGCACCTCTCTAAAGTCAACTGCTTTACTACCAGGCTCTCAGGTCCCAGGAGGCCTGAGCTCTGCGGGGTCTTCATGTCAAGCCCTCTCCTCCACATCCATCCAGTAACTCTCCAAGGTTAGAAGTCTGGGCGTGCGCAGCTGACAAGGACCTAACCAACTTTCCCTGGTTATCCCAGGAGGGATTCATCCCTAAAGCATCTGAATTGGATCTTGGGTTCTCATCTACCCCCTAACAAAACTACTGAGATTCTGTGGAGACGGGTCTCTGGCGCAGGGCGCTTGATTAGGACATTTTAACAGAACAGTTAATTTCTTTGGGAGATGGGGCAGAGTTCCTCAAAATGTTGACTCTGGTCGCTGAGCATCGGAAGTTATGAATACACAGATATTCTGATCCCATTGGTATATGTTAAACAACATAGATCAGTTCTGTCTGAGTACCTCCACAGGAAGTTAACTTTCCAAAAACCCCTGCTCAATTTCCATTGAGCTGTCTCAGTACTGCTAAAACGTCTGTTAAATCACACCCTAAAATGGAAATCCCTGTTTCTATCTGGGAATCTCCATCGTGGTGACTGTGGAAATCTCAGGTGCAGACTTCAGGGCTCCAGACCCCAGACAGAGAAGTGTTGCAGGAAATTCCCTGGTGTGGGAAAAGCCAGGAAACACTCCAGTGCCTCTGCCCTGTTTGTAAGAAGCATTACAATATTGGAAAATGTGGAAGAAATTAAGGTAACTGGGTTCTTGTGTTGAGTTATTTCTGAATGAAAGGGAACCGGCTCCATCGGGTGATTTCAATTGAAAAGAGGAATTGGCAAAGACATCAATCCCCCAGACACAGAAGCCTCACATACCAGATTAAAGATGGAGTGATCATGCAGGGCAGTTGACCTGGCAAATGTTAGTCTTTGGATTTCATCTCCAGCATCACAAGAGAGTCAATAAATGGATGTTGGAAAAGTCAAACCCTTTAGTGGGGATTAGCTAAAGGACAGAGCAGTCACTGGTCCAGAATGGCCGGTAAGGGGTGAATGCCAGCCATGTCCAGTTTATGTTCTTTCCTCCCTAGCCCCTGTTGTGGTGTATTCAGCAGGGAAGACCACTCACACATGAGCTTAAGTCAATGGAAACTCTTTACTAGCCGGCTGGTGATTCTCTGGGCTCTCCCATCCCAGTGTAGCACTGAGCCTGTCTCAGAGTGAGCTTATAAGCACCAAAACCATGTCCTGAGGTTCACTTCTGTGAACAAGAACAGTTAGCAGAAGCAGAACTGCACAAACCAAAAAGCAAAGTTAGTGCATTTAGAGACTGCCCCAGACCTGTGCACTTGGATAGATTAAGTCTTTGTTTTCATGATTGGCAGGTGGTGTTGCCTACTTGCTGAGTTTAAAGCCTGAATGGTACTTCCATCATGGAGTCAGTTGTGCTAAGGTCTGGAGGTCTGGGGCCCTGTTTCAACTCTAGATATCCATGGCCCTATTTTCTGGTAAAGACCTTCAAGGGGTTTAACCTTCCTTTAGATCAGTTCTCTTGGGTGTATTCAATGGTTTAAAAAAGGTGGTGCTGCATGCTTTTAATCCCAGCAGTCAGGAGGCAGAGGCAGGTGGATCTCTGAGTTCCAGGCCAGCCTGGTCTACAGAGCTAGTTCCAGATGGCCAGGGCTACACAAAGAAACCCCGTCTCTCTCTCTCTCTCTCTCTCTCTCTCTCTCTCTCTCTCTCACTCTCTCTCTCTTTCTCTCTCTCTCTCTCTCTCTCACACACACACACACATACACACACACAAGTAACAAAATTTAGAAAGTAAATAAATAAACAGCAAATGAGGGGTTGGGGATTTAGCTCAGAGGTAGAGTGCTTGCCTAACGAGCACTAGGCGCTGGGTTCCGTCCTCAGCTCTGAAAACAAAAAGCAAATGAAAGTAAGATATATGTTATATAATATATGTATTATATGATATATATCAAATTATAACAAAATGTAATATTTAATATATATTATTTACATATACATGGGTGTTCATCTCTGTTGGTGTGTAGAGACCAGGGAACCATATGTTCCTCCTAAGTCACCCACTTGGTGTTTTCATGTTTGTTTGGGGACAATATCTCTTTGGCCTGTTATTGCTGAATAGCCTAGATTAGTTGTCCAGGGAGCCCAAGCCCTACCCTGTCTCTGCCTCTCTGGAATCAGGACTACAAGCACAGGCCACCACACATGGGCTTTAAATGAAACTCCTTTATTTCCAGAGATCAAACTTGGGTTTCAAGAATGGTCTGCACCTCCCTAAGTGAGAGTGTGTTGGCTAAGTGGAGTTCCTAGGCTGGGTCCCTCACTTCTCTCCACCAGGTTCACATCTTACCTTGTCTTCCTCTGCATGCCTGGTCCACTCTCAGGCAATCTCATATTGGAGATGACTCTTCCTATGCTCTCTGAGCACAGCTGGTGAATATGAATAAAACAAAAAGTTGTCACATACACCATCAATGGGACCTCGACTCAATTCCCAAGCCATTTCCCAACTTGTACTCATATCTGTAGTCTGGCTTTGCCACAAAAATACTAATTTTTTACTGAATCTCTAAGGAATTCTAAACATATGCAAATATGATTTAGGTTATTCTCATTATTTTTGGATAGTATACATGTAACTTTTGTTTGCTTTTTCAGATATATATATATATGTATATCAAAATATAATGTGTGTATATATTATTTTGTTTATTTAAAGTTTTATAGATGTTATGTGCCTCTCTGTACATGGGAGTACAAATGCGTAAGGAGGCCAGAAGAAGATACTGGATGCCCTGACTGGCTACTGGGAGCCACACTCTGTTCCCCTGCAATTGAAGTATGTGCTCTCAACCATCTCTATAATGTAGTTTTACAATTGTAACATCATCCCTAGTTCAAGGAAACTGCACGAGATTGTGAATTAATCACAAGCCATGTGACTTAGGCCACTCACAGCACAGGCAGCGTGCTGCAGATGGTCTTGGATCTTCAGAAGGGCTGGCTTGCTTCCGGAGTGCCTGCAACACCTGGGCTTTCCCCATCTTATCTGGTGGAATTGACTCGACTCTTCTCTACTGTGGGATGTGACTCAGAAGATAGGTCCTATTAATTCCATGAATCCATACAATAATTCTTTTTTGTTTTTCAGTTTGGGATATGA
>NC_050447.1:97346022-97393361 GCF_903995425.1 Onychomys torridus
ATTATCTGAAATTATACTCTTCGATATGAATGGAGCAACAGTAGTTCAACAAAACTAAACTGATACAATCTTCCACTGCATAATTTCCTAGAGGAACACACACACACACACACACACACACACACACACACACACACACACCCTTCACGTTCTGAAAATCTGTTTCTGTATATCCTGTTTGTATCTTTGTCTTTGTTTGTTTGCTTTTTGGTTTTCGAGACAGGGTTTCTCTGTGTAGTTTTGGTGCTTGTCCTGGATCTCACTCTGTAAACCAGGCTGGCCTCAAACTCACAGAGATCCGCCTGGCTCTGCATCCCAAGTGCTGGGATTAAAGGTATGTGCCACCATCACCCAGCTGTATCTTTGTCTTTTATCGAACAAAAAATACATTAAAATCATCCAAATATTTGCACACTTCCTGTGGGCATATGTAGTGTAAGGAATGGGGTTGAAGATAAGAATGTATTTTGGAAAAGGGTAGTAACCAATCAGTAGTTGTGCTCTGACAGGCAATATTGTCTATTTTCATATAATGCATAAAATATGCTTTTTATATAATGCATGCAAGCAACAGCTCGACCATCTTCCATCAGCTATGTACAACTACTTAAGAACTTCAAAGGCACATTGTTTTCTTCTAGAATATTTCACAGTTACTCAACAGTTTTCTGTGAGCCAGCAAAAACTACTCGCTAATAAATGGTTTTGAAGGCCACCTCCATCCACTAGAATTTATGAAGAATGTGCTTTCTGTGTGCAAGCTGCTAATTAATGTCACAGATGGAGACTAGCAGGTACAGTAAACAGAATGATTTCAGTTGCTTGGAGACCAGCTTATGATTTAGAGGAAGGCTATATATACTGAGCTTGCTGGTTTTGCTGGTGGGGACTGTGGATGTAACATATCACAGATGTAAGAATTCAAATGAAATCATAATGACCACAAAAGAAGAGACAATGAGGGACTAGAGAGAAGGCTAGCAGCTGAGAGCATGGGCTGGTCTCGCAGAGGACTCTGGTTCAATTCCCAGCACTCACAGGGCAGCTCACAACTGACTGTAACTCCAGTTCCAGGCCTTATGACAGACACCCTCATGACATACATGTAAACAAAACACCAATGAACACAAATTACGAATAAATTATATATTAAAAAGAAAAAAGGAGACAATAACCAATGGAAAGAACATAAACTTTGCTATCTGGCTTCTGAGAATAGCATTAAAGAATTCTGTGAGAAAGAATGGAGGGAAGAATAAATCCCTTTTATAATGTTCATTTTATTATAAATATAATACTATAGCACTGCAGAGGATTTATCATGTATTAAAAGTTCCTCACAGTCCTGGCATTCAGCATCAACTTTGCTAGCATGAACTGCAACCTCTGTGCATACAGATTGACAGCTGCTCTATTTAATGTCATATAAAAGGACTACATTTCATTTACATTTGGATTGTTGGCGAGTTGCTGATGCTCATTATTAATAATTTAGTTCTAAACATTACTTTCTTTCAACAGCTACATATCCCCTGAGCTTTGGGATAGGTCTTGTTTGTTAAAGGCCCTGAAAGACTGAGAAAGAATGGTGAAATACTGGTGAAAGAATGCCTAGCTTGAGCAAGACCTTGGGTTTGAACACCAACACTGCAGTAATAACAGCACATTATTTAACAATTCCCATTGCTGACTTTTTTGAAGTGTGGGGCAAGCACTTCATCCCGACTCTCTTGGTCATACTTCTAATCTCTGCTATTTTGAACTATGCTGCTTTGTCCATTCAGTCTGCTAGAACAAAATACTAATCACCAGATGTTTGTAAACAACGTGAATTCATTTCCTATTTCTTCACACTGGGAAGTCCAAAATGAAGGCACCATCAGATCTGCAGATGTCTGAGGAGGGCTTGTTTTCTGCTGTGGTGATGGCATTTTCTTCCTGCATCCTCACTTGATGGAAGAAGCTAGGTCTTTGGACTATCAGTTCTATGTGTACTGATCCCACTCAAGAAGACAGAGCACTCATATTCTGACTACTTCCCATAGGTTTCTGGTTAGAGATTTACTTTGGTAAGGATTTCAAGCAATGAATTTTTGATAGTCACAACTAGTCAGTCTATAGTTAAAGGTGATTCACCAGAGCCAAAGAACCCAAAACAACATTTAAATTAATGAGTTTAATTTTTTTCTTTTGGTTTTCAAGATGAGGCCTCCCTATACAGCTTAGACTGGCTTGGAAATTGCACGTAGCCCTGTGTAGTCTTGAACTCATGATCCTCTAATTCTATAGAGCTCTGGGGTTATGGATGATTCTTACTTAGTTAGGCATCTATGGTTTGAATGGAAGAATATGATGGATATGATCAGGTGGATATGATGCCAAGTTCTCGTTTTTTTCAACCCCACATAAATACAATAGTTAGCTTCCATCAGCAACATTTTCCTTTTGACTCTGGTGTCTGCTTCCATTTGGTCTCTAGAAAAACAGTTAAATGTCACTCAGCTGAGTGCTGTTCTAGCCAGTTGGACCCACAGCTGTCCAATGGATGTAGACCAGAGTTAATTTTCCAAAGGGAAATAATAAACATAAATAGGTAGTGATGGACCATCCTCACTTCATCCTTAGAAGTCATCTTATTACAAGGTCAAAATAAGTTCATTTCTGTTTTCTCTAAAATGTGGATTTAACAGGTCTTGACCTATTTTCTGGAATTTGACATTTTCCATACTCTATATACCCTGATACAATGTTCTGCCAAATAATTTTGAAATGTTCAGCCAAATTCCTACATAACCAAAATTCCTCTAGAAATCCCCCAACCCTTGAAGAATCACTACTCTTGCAGCTTTTTTTTTGGGGGGGGGGCTACATAAGCCTCACTTTTTCCTGTGTTCAATGCTATTTTCTCAAACCCCACTTTAGGGAAATAGTGCTGTCTCCTACACAGAAAACAGTGTGAATAACTTGACCAAAGAATTTGAGTAGTGGTCTTTACTCTCATTTGCTGGGAGTAACTGTAGAATATTGTGAAATATTTTGGGTGAAGGTGAAAAATCCAAGGAGTAACAGACATCTGTTTGCAGTTCTGAGTGCCTTCTTGTTTATGCATGTTGCAGAAAACCTGGGCTGACAGAAAACTTGGTGGGTTGTCAGCAACCATCATGGGATATTGTGGTTATTCTCTGTGTAGCCCTGGATGTTTTGTAACACTCTGTAGACCAGGCTGGCCTCAAACTCAGACATCTGTCTGCCTCTACCTTCTGCAGAAGGCTGAGTGCTGGGGTTAAAAGCATGCACCACTAAGCATGCACCATAAAGGCATGGCTAATTATGAATTTTGAGAGGAAGCACTCTTTAGATTGGATGAGGGCATCAATTCCTAAAGATGTAATGTCTTACTTAGGAATACTCTAATTTTATCACTAAGAACTCAATGGTTGCCAGTTCTAGTGCTTTGGTTAGTGGGTCAATAGAATGTACATTTCCCATGTATTACTCACTACATTCTATTTTGGATTTCTGCTTGGTTGGCTTAGTTTATTTAAAATTTAATCCTACATCCTATTCATGAGCATACAAGGTGAATGGGTCTCCTCTTAGGTAAAGATTCTAGGGACAGACATAGAAGAGTAAAATGAGGATGAATTTTGAGAAGTTGCATTTAAATTAAATTATCTATTGAGCTCTTGAAAGAACCTAGCCAATTTTCCACAAAGAGTGAATAAAGCTAGTACTCAAATTTCAGTTTCTAAGCACTAAGTAGGGATTCTTTGAGAAACAGCCAATCCAAGACTGTTCAAGAATAAGGGCTTTGGGAATACTGTATGAACTATAAGTCAAACTAGTTGTAGAACACAGGAAGTGGTGTGAGAGGGTTATATTTGCCATCATTTAAACATTGAAAAGAGTGATGGTAGTGGACTATAACATACCAATAAAAACTCCTGTCCACAGCAATACTTAGGAAAAAAAAAAAAAAAAAACAAAACAGAGAGTTAAGGAGAATCCTGCTTCTATACAAGACTAGGAAATATAAAACAAACTACGAAAATAGGAAATGACCATTTTGCAATTACCAAATACATTTAGGCAATGATAACTTAGAATGCTAAAATCTTCCATACACTGTTAATGTAGCACAGCACTTAGTACACATCACAAAACAGAAAAGGTGCCTCTATTTAAAATATAAACAAGTCAAAGAGCATCATCACTAAAGAGAGAAACAGACATCATCTGTCTCCCAGAGTGACCTAGTGGGAAATGCACACTACTTTCCTTAGACATGGCAGTATGTAAGCCCCAGTTGTCAGGATACACACGTCCAAAGTGTTTAGGGGTCAAAGGCTTGGCAAGTTTTTAAAAAACTCAGAAGTGTAATACATTCAGATAAAGCAAATGTGGTAAAATATTAAGCAGGGAATCTAAGTGAACTATCATCTACTCTATGGGTGTAAAATTTTAGATCCAATGTCCTCTTCCAGCCTCCTTGGGCACCTGCTTGTACATAACATACATGTACATACATATACATGCCTATAAACACACACACACACACACACACACACACACACACACACACACACACTCTCAAAAAAGGAATCCAGCATTAAATATAGGAGAACAAACAAAGCCAACGGAGTTAAGAGTGGACAGAAATGATGAAAGATGCTTCTGTGGCTCTGGATGGGGAAAGCACATGTGTAGACCAATTTCTAAATGGTCTTATTAAATTAAAAACTCAGAACTAGAAATTGGGGTTTAAGCCTGAGAGAGATCAGAGGAATAGGAACAGCCACAGCTAACCTTACCTCACCAACTCCGCAGCTTCCAAAAGCGATACTTCCCGTCTAGCCATGTCTTGCTGTTCTGCCATCTGATTTGCTCTCTGTCCAGCTACATCACTTCCTCTTCCTGCCCACCTCTGTCACTTCCTGTCTATACAGACTTCCAGACCTCTATGATTAACTAGTGTTGGAATTTAAGGCATGTGCCACCACCTGGCTTTTTTCCCAGTGTGGCCTTGAACTCACAGAGATCCAGACAGATCCCTGCCTCCCAAGTGATAGGATTAAGGGCATGTGCCTGACTTCTGTGTTTACTTATAACGGCTGGCTTTTACCTCTGCTATCCTGGCAAGCTTTATTTATTAAAGCACAAATAAAATATCACATTTCAACACAAATAAAATATACCCACATTTCAGCACAAATAAAATATCACCACACAGATGTCTCTCTCTACTCAATGAGAGGCGGCAATAAGACAAAAGTTGTTTGCTTATTTAGTCCATGTATTATTTTTGTGTTATTGTAATAAACTGCCAGAGATTTCACTTCTTAAACCAATTACCTCTGAACTTTTTGGGGTTACAGTCTAGCTTATCCTAGTGCTGTTCAGTCTTTGCAAGGTTAGGACAATTTCTAAAACTTACTGGTGGTTGGCAGAATTCACAGCTTTCCAAGTACAGGACTGAAACCATTTTCTGTAGGCCATCATTCCAGGACAAGTTCCTAAAGGCTTCCTTTAGGTCCTTACCACAAGGTCTTCTCTATACCCTTCTTGTAACATGAAAGCTTAGGTCAGGGCAAGCAGAATCTTTTTCTAGTCTGTTCATACAAACTAATCTAATCTAAGAAACTCAGTCACAGCCAGGCAGTGGTGGCGCACACCTTTAATCCCAGCACTCAAGAGGCAGAGGCAGGTGGATCTCTGAGTTCAAGGCCAGCCTGGTCTACAAAGCAAGTTCCAGGACAGCCAGAACTGTTGCACAAAGAAACCCTGTCATGAAAAACAAAAGAAAAAAAAAAAGAAAAGAAATTCAGTCACTGGCTCCCTGTGATCAAGAGGGACTTACTCAGATATGTATAGACCTCTAAGTATGCTTCTACGCTTCAGTGATTCTGGATAAGAATGAAAACGAAGTATGAGAGCATAAACTTTTGAGATGGGAAGGGATCTGACAGAGGAGTTAAGAAAAAGTCAATGGGGCTGGGGATATAACTGCTTGGTACAGTGTTTGCCTAGCATGCACAAGACCAATATAGTGGTTCACAACTATCCTTAACCCCAGCTCCAGGGTATCCAATGCCCTCTTTTGACCTCCTCAGGCACCAGACATCCATATAATGCACATACACACAATGCAGGCAAAACACTTAACAAAACAAAATGAAAAAGTCTGAAAGAAATATTAAAGTTCATAACCATCCTAGGCTACACAGTTTGAAGATAGTCTAGGCTGAAACTCTGGTTTAAAAAGAAGAGAATCTGTATTATCCTAGGTTGCTAAGTACAGAAAAATGAGAGGTGGGCTGGAGACTACACACTGCACTTGGGTTCAAAGGCTGCTAGAAGTCAGATTTAGAGTCAGATATTTTAGAAAGGAAAACCACGAGTACTTTAAACTCTGGGGAGGGGTTAACTGTAGGAATGAATTTTTTTCAACAGGGAATTAAAGGCAACCTGAACATATTATGAAGACAGGAAAAACCTCAAAGAAGAAAATGAATCAGTAGAGACCGTGGAAAGAAGATTCTAAGGGTTACTGAAGAGTGTCCTTGAATGGGAGGATGGAGGGTTTGGGCTGATCAAATGGAGTCAAGGCACTAATCCTTTTATGTAGCCAGGAGGGCTGTGTCTACTAGATACTATTTCCTGGTGGAATAGTTAACTAGGAGGAATGAATAAGTACACAGGGTTGAATGTGGGTTGGGGCATCAACACAGACAGATCACGAGAAAGCCGCTATTTTATAGAATTCCCTTAGCACTCCTTTCCTGGGGGAGGAGGATGCTGCAGATAAGCTGTGACAGGTAACTCCTAGGGCGTGTTAGAGCCAACTGCCATGCCTTTAAAAGCAATTTCCATTCCCTTCACTTACTAAAACAAAGGCCCTCATTCAGAAGATACCAAGTTCAAAAAGAGTCCACTTAAGAGTTCTACATGAGAAGTTGGGGACTTAGCTCAGTGGTGGAAAGCACAAGGCCCTGGGTTTGGTCCTCAGCTCCATTAAAAAAAAAAAAAAAAAGAGTTCTACATGAAGAGGCTTCTCATTTTCAGATAATGCCATTTGTCAATTTTAAGACTGAGTCCTGAAAATAAGCTTGTCCAGAACTTCAAAACAGGTGTGAAAGGTACAAAATATGTTCACAGCAGTTACCCAAGAGTCTCCACTTTCTCCTTAGATTCTAATTGTCAATTTAATGTTACCAGTCACTACCAACAGTCCTTCTAGCCTGACTTTTATGCTGGTCGAGGGTGTCATGTAGCCCAGGGTGACAAACTCCTTATCTTCTTACCTATATCTACCTTCTGAGTGCTGAAGTAAGACACCCTGCCCACCTTATTCCTACAACTTAGTATGTGTGCATATGCAGAGGCCAGAAATAAATGTTCAGTGTTCTCAATCTGTCTAAATTTTGAGACAAGGTCTCTCACTGAATCTGGAGCTTACCAATGTGGCTAGACTGGCTGCCCAGTGAGCTCCAGGGATCCTCTTATCTCTGCTTCCCCACTGCTAGGATTACAAGCACCACTGTGCTTGATTTTTACCGATTCTGAGGACCCACATTCAGGTTTTATTGGCTATGGTGGTTTGAATGAGAACAGCCTCCACAGACCCATTTATTTGAATACTTTAGTCCCCAGTTGGCAGAACTTTTGGGAAGGTTTAGGAAGTGTGAACTTGTTGGAAGATGTGCATGTCACTGAGAGTGGGCTTTCAGTTTCAAGACTCTTGTGATTCCCAGTTAGCTCTTTGCCTTGTGGCTGTGGATCAAGATGTGATCTTTCAGCTGTTCCTTGCCTCCACTATCATGGACTCTATGCCTCTGAAGCAGTAAACCAAATTAAACTCTTTCTTTTATAAGTTGCCTTGGTCATGGTGTGCTACCCTGGCAATAGAAAAGTAACCAAGACAGAATCCAGGGAGTGGGCTATTGCTGTGACAGACATGACATGTGGTTTTTTTGGAGGAATATGGCAGACTTTGGGATTTTTGACTAGAAAAGCAGTTGAAATTCTGTAAGGAGAACTTAATGGGCCATCACCATAGTGCTGAGAGCCATGCAGACTGGGGAAACTAAGCTCAAGAGGTTTCAGAGAGGAAGAATATTATCTATTGGGCTAGAGATCTTCCTTGTGATACCTTGGCAAAGAATGTGGTTGCCTTTTGCCCTTGTCTAATGGTTATGGCTACCACCTGCACATTGCATCATTAAGTACAATACTCCAATGTAAATGCAGGGGACTTGTTAATTTCTCATAGTATAATGGAGACAAAAACAGTTTTTCAGAACAAATGTTTATTTAAGAATTAAAGGTAAACAAAAACAATAAAGCATAGAGGAGTACATGGATGGAATATAATTTATCTCATTTGGTCTGAAATCTTGAAAAAGTTACTCTAACTACTTACCTGAGGTAGATTTGGGTTGGCACTGCTTCAAGGGAACCTCCATCCATCCCAGAAGTTACCACCTTCTAGCTTTGGTAACAGGCTCCCAAGTGGTCCTCTCCAACCTCAGGTTATGCTATGTAATACCAACACCTTCTCACCATAGTTAACAGGCCTCAGGCCTGCTTTACATCCTCAAAGTTCTGTTTGAGGAATGGTCCACTGTTAGTTTACTTAGAGACTACAGACAATTACCAGTGAGACAGGCTGAAGGGTAAATCACCAACCTATTAATGTTTTAAACTTTGTCTCTTTCTCCATGGTCTCGCTATTGACTAATGAGCAGCCATAATAAATAATTCATTTTTTTTACTGTGGTTGTCATACACCAATATTATTTTAAGCATCACAATTATTAAACTTTTGCTAGTAATAGGCATGATATTCCCCAAGGAGAAAAATATATATCATTGTGTGTGTTTATCACAATGGACAAATTTTCATAGTACTAAAGTTATTTATAAAAATTACTACAATGTGTCAGAATAAAACTGACACAACCTGTTTTTTAAAAGGAAAAACACTGGAACCAGGTTCTTTACTGAGCTAAATTCACTGGCCTTAAGATTATGATTATCAAACAACTATCAGGTTGAGAGCTTACAGCCACATGTAAGGAATCACCGGATCAATTTCATGACGCTAAACACTTATACCCCATGGAATTCAGGGGTTCACAAAACAAATTACAACAAAACCAGAGGACTGCGATTAACAATAAAATAATTGTACTCTACAGAGTCCCAAATACCACGGGAACTTGAAATATTTGAATTAAAAGTCTTTTAAGCCAAAGAAAGAAAAATAATGAGAAGTAACCATAAGATGCTTGGGTCGTGAGCTATCCAAAGTATGTTAAACATTAACCTTCTCTGTACTGGAAACAAATGTTTATCCTTAAACCTCAGGTGAATCTGCCAACCACTTTTCTAACATTTAGAATCCTGCATTCCAAACCAAGAATATACCTTACATTGTGTTGACTGCAATCCTTTCCCTGGGATTAAACTGTATTTTTCTTTCCTTGACAGAACTGAAATAAATGAAAAAAATGTGTCATTATGAAGCTTAATTTGCTGCAAGCATCAGGATAATAGAATATAGAACATAAGCTTTGGAGTCAGGACCCTCAAAATCAGTGTCTGCTCCCTCCATGAAGAGTGCTTCATTGTGTCTCTCCTCTGAGTTCTCTGGTTAACAACTTTCACCCTACTCCTGCTCTGAGCCAGCTGATACAGCATTTATCACTAAAAGAGATGTAACAAGTCACAAAAACCTAGATACTGTATCATCATCATAACCAGTATCCTGGAGTTTGTTATTTTGACTTAAAAAGAAATGAATCTCTAAATCTGAAATTTCAGCGTTAACTCCAAAAGATACTTTAGGGACAATTTGGACAATTTTGAGGGCAGATCTTGAGACAAAGAGCTGAATATTCAGTTTTCTGCTGAAGTTGGTCATGCAATGGGGTAACTACTGAGAATTTTAACTCAAACTAAATACTCCCTAGCTTCTTAGTTCTTTTCACAGCCTGCTAGCAATACACCATTCCCATTCTAGAGAAGAGAGTTTAAAAAAAAAAAAAAAAGCAAGCAAAAATCAAAGCACTCCTTTCTTCCAATAACCCATACTCTACCTTATACACAAAATTACAATCCTTTCCTTTACTGGATTTATGAGTTTTTTAAAGCAATCATTAAGTGGTTCAGACAAAAGAAAAGCATCTTTACCTGAGTTACATTTCAGATCCATGCTGACCTGCCCCAGCTCCTCCAGAATAAACTTCTGGGTTGCTAAGACACTATTTCCTTCCATACAACTCTATTTAATTTTTTACAATATGGTTCAACTACAAGAACAGCTCTTCTCAGACACAGCATATATACAGATTCTCACCCACAACTAGATCTCTCACACTGGAACAACTCCTCTGGAGAACCGGTTCTTTGGGGCCCGATTAGATCAGCTCCTCAGACACAAAGTATTTATGGGTTTCCACTGCTGTGAGTTTCCTGATACACCCCAAAAGCTGAAAATTAACAAGCTTTTCTCATTCAGACACTTATCTGTCTTCTGATTCTTGTTTAGGAGGATGCAAACCCATGTAAGACTCTCCAACAAATGTTTCTGCCACAGTCAAGACAAATATTCATCTACACCAGTATGGCTTCTAAGATGGGTAAGAAAGTCAGAATTTTGTTAGAGTTTTTTCCTGTAATTTCTGGGTTTTTTCCCCAGGGTGACTTTTCTGATATCCAATAAGGTGTACATATTGTCCAAAGTACTGCTGACACAAAGCATTTAAATGGTTGTTCTCTGGTGTGAATTCTCTTGTAATGATGAAGGCTTAACATTACTGGAGAGCTCCCATACTGCACGTGTACGGCTTCCTATCTGTATGAACCTTCTTGTGTGGAAGGTTTTCCAAAACCCAGAGCATTTGTGGAGTTCCTCACAAATGTGGCTAATAATGGTGTCCTGATAAAGCCATTCTCTGCATAAAGCTTTTCTTACAGTTCCTAAGACTGTAGACTCTCTTTCTCTCTGGCTCCCAATAAAGTCTGAGATCTGAGGGAAATCTGAATTCACCAAAAAGTCTTTCTCTTAATGAGTTCAGATGTGTAAAATACCTTTTTTTTTAAGGTTATGTGATTTCTTATCAAGACGTCCGAGAGGTTTCCGATGCATGAGAGCTAAGATCCAGACCTTTTTCACTCACATTACAGATGTATTTTTCACCAATGTGTACTGTCTGATGTTGAAGAAGGGCTGAGCTATGATGAAAGCTTTTATCACATACACTGTATTTATAATGCAGCTCCTCTGTTTGAGTCCTCATTTTCTGCTGGGCAATGAAGTCCATACCTAGGAAGAAACCACTCTCACACATAGACCATTGATGTGGTTTTTCCTCCATGTGAATTCTCTGATGTACAATAAGGTCTGAGCCACAGTTGAAACTTTTCTCATATTCAAGACATTTGAAAGTATGGGTGTGAGTTGCCTGGTGCCTAATTAGGTTGGCACTCCGAGTAAAACTTCTCATACACTCCAAGCATTTATATGGTTTCTCACCGGTATGGACTCTCTGGTGTACAATAAGGTCTGATTTCTGACCAAAGCACTTCTCACAGGCACCACACTTGTACGGCTTCTCCCCGGTATGAACTCTTTTATGTACAATGAAGGCTGACCGGTGTCGATAACTTTTCTCACATTTATTGCATTTGTAGGGTCTTTCACCAGTATGAGTCCTTTGGTGGCTAATAAGATCTGATTTCCCACTAAAAGCTTTTTCACATTCCAGACACTTAAACGGTTTCTCACCTGTGTGAGTTCTTCTGTGCCTTATGAGATTTGTACTTCGACTGAAGCACTTATCACACTCGTTACACAGATAAGGTTTTTCACCTGTATGGCTTCGTTGGTGGACAAGCAGGTCAGAGCTCTGACCAAAGTTCTTGCCACAGATGTCACAGGTATAAAACTTTTTACCTGCATGTGTTCTCTGGTGTCCTGAAAGGGCTAAGTGGTGCCAAAAGCTCTTCTCACATTTGCTACACTTATAAGGTTTCTCATAAGTGTGGATCCTCTGGTGTGAAATAAGATCTGAACTTTGGATGAAGGTTTTCTCACACATATCACATCTATAAGGTTTCTCCCCAGTATATGTTTTCTCACACATATGTGCTATGTTTTCACAAAAGTTCTGTTCACGTTCAAGGCACTGATATATTTGATTATCTATTTGAGTAATCTCATGTACATGAATATAAATCTTTTTCCCCTTCTGAGGGCATACATGGTATATTTTTCTTTTTTGAGTTCTCTGGTTACACCTCTCTTCTGAAGTGTACATTTTCTATGGCTCCCTTCTACGTGGTTTTCCATTGGTCTTCCTGAGCCGTTTTCATTGCCATTTTCCTGGTAACTTCAAAAAACAGATCTGTTTCAAGCCTTTCATTCATTAGCAGTTTGCATTTACAAATTTCCAGCATCATATATATTAATTTCTAACTTGGTACCTCCAAACCTATGAGACAAAGTAGAAATATTTATATTTCTGTTACTAAGAAGTCTCAAAGCCAAAATCACTGCAGGAAAGACTGACAGAAACTTTTTATTGAGGCTGGAGAAATGGCTTGGGGATAAAGGTGCTTGCTGCCAAACCTGACGACCTGAGCTCTACTCCCATAACCAATCTACACGGCAGAAAGTAGAACTGACTGTCCTCCAATATCCACGCTGCTGCCATGCAGCACCCGCCTACCTCCTACATACTGAGTAACTGCAAAGAAAAGGAAGGGAGGGAGGGAGAGGGTGAGGGAGGAAGTGACAGAGAGGAAGGGGAGTGGGGGAGTGGGAGGGAGGAAGGGAAATGGAAGAGTGAAAGGGGGAGGGGGAAGGAGGAGTAAACTGTATATTCTGCATGGACCCTTATCCTGGGAACAAAATTTTTTGGATCTGAGATTTTTAAATATCTGTATATACAAAATGAGTTGTCTTGGGGATGGGACACATATCTAAACACAAAACTCATCCATGTTCCATAGTCAACTTATACACAGGACCTGAAGATAAATTCATAAAGTCTTTTTAAATAAAAAAAAAATCTTGTTATTACGCCTGTACCATAATGTATAACTGCAGTCAGAGGACAATTCTAAGGGGTTTGTTCTTTTCTTCCACCTTTATGTGTACCCTAGGGGCACATTCAGGTTGTCAGGCTTCTACAGCAAGCACTTTTAGTGAATGAACCATCTCACCATCCCGCATATATTTTTAATAATTTTGTGAATGAAACAAAAGTTTGTTATGTGAAATTTTTATAGCATCAGTTTGGCACTCAAGATATTTCAAATTTAGGAGCAATTTGTATACTTGGGCTCGTCTTTTCCCTTCCTTTAGCTGGGAAATCAGGACAGGCCTAATAAGCAGGACACATAGGAAGTAAACAAACCAAAGGCAAGCATCTTCTGGTCCTTCACACTTACTGTCTTATGGAACCTTCTTCACACAGCATTACCATCTTTTATTTAGTAATATCAATTTGACTTTTCATCTTATTGTAAATGAAAGCGAGCATGCACAACAATAAAGCACACACATCAGTGCAAACAATACCCTTCCCTGTGATCCTGCTACCACCCTGCACACCTGCAGGTATGCTGAAGCACATCTTGCTTCCTTCTCTCACCAAGGGTGACAAGTTGTTGCTGCTCAGTCCACAAACATCTCTGTATGGGATTCCCATCTGCATCCTGACAGCAGCTCTGCAGCCACTCTCCTGCATTATCAATTTTCTCCTTTCTACTGGATCATTCTAATTAGTAAGTAGGCTGTCCTTTCTCTTCTTTAAGACAAAAAAAGGCACAACTAACAAGAAAAAAGTTTTGATTACCTCAGCCTCAAACTAATCTCATCCTGTTCCCTTTATATTAGAACTTACCAAAAAACAAAAACAAACAAAAAAAAACCTGTTAACTGCCTCCAATTCTTGTCTTCTAGGGTTTCTAGAACATATTCCAATTTAGACATTTTACCCTGCACTTTCTACCCAAATTCCTTTAAAAACTTGCAAACATCAAGGAAACCTGACCCCTAGGTCTCAGCTTGAGTCATTTCTGTGCTCTTCCCTACTCTGGTCTCCCAGGTGTTTGCCATGGTTCAAACAAGCCAGTACTATTTACATTTCAGGGTCTTTATGACCTTCATCTCTCCCTCCCTCCCTTGCTTAAGGACTTTTCCTCTAGATGTCTTCAAAGCTTCTCCCTTACCTCATTTAAATCCTTGTTCAATTGTTACATATTCTCAGTGGGGCCTTGTTTGATCACCTTATTCTCCATCCCAACTTATATAACACCCCTTCCATCCTTTCTATTTTGTTTTTCTCCACTGAATGTGAACCCTAATAAACAAGATTCCCTACACATACTTCCATTATTATTATTCAGTTTATTCACTGCTGTTTAACACCTAGGACAATACCTGGCACATGCAAGTTCTCAAACTTACAACAGATCTTATTTGGCATCTATAGGCTACTTTATAACCTATGAACCATTTGTTGCTCACTATGCGTCTATTTTTCTTGGGAGAATGTCTACAACTTATCACAAAGGTCAAGTATCCAAGAGTGGACTGGCGCCTACATATAAATTTATAAATGAAAATATGAAAACTCACTGAAAATGGCATGCTAGTAAATGTAAATGCTCACCAAATTCAGCACACTTATAGATGAAATGGCACAGAATTCAAAGAAAACACATCATCAAAAGGATCTCAAAGGCACACTACAATCATGCTTACCCCATAATAGATGACTTCCTATTTTGTCAGTTTATTAATTCCAGGTTTTTAATTTTCACTCAGCAATTTTTATTATTTCTTTCTGAAAGGCAAAGACACTGCCCTTGCTTATTGTAGTGAGTGATAAATTTAAGCAATTGAAAAAAAGAAAAAGCTTTAAACAGATATCAGTGTTCTAAAAGTCACTTGGAAAGGCTTCACAATTTAGTTTTGGAAGATATAAGAACTGAATAAGTCAAGACTACAAGGCATATATATGTACCTTTGTGCTGGAGACAGACAGAGGCAGACAACAATGTGCTGTAAGACTAGCAACTGTAAGTAAAGCAAACCGTCTTTGAGAAATGTGAACTCAACAGCACAGACACAGTTGTGCTAAACAGTGACTGTGATCAGTATTTTCAACATTCCGTATGGCAGTAGCTATTGTTTGGATGTCTCCTGGCATCATAGAGAAACTCCTTACACTCTAAACCCATTCTCTCTGCTCATCTGATAGTATCTTAGGAAGTGTGAATACACTCATTTAGTGAATCTTGTTAGACAATAGAATATCCACCCTTATCACATAAGCGGATGCTTCTCTATGTATTTCTTACCAAGATGGTGAATCAGAGTCCACCTTGTCAGTTTATGCATGGTGGGTGTCAAAGTGCTAAAGGGATGCCTGGTGGGAAAAAGCCACACCAAACACAGTCTTCCCTTTTAGAAAACAGTTGTCAGAAAAATCACCAACATCTTGAGCAGAGAACATGCTCTGTCCCTCTCACAACCAACCCTCGAATCCTAAAACCATCAGAGAACATTATTCCTACTTTCTTTTATGAGGCTGAGTTTACAGAAATGAGTGCCTAGAACTTGCCTGGAATCTACTCTTGCCTTCCAATCAAAGGAGTAAGCAAGGCCTTCCTTACACTGACAATAAATTCTCAATCCATCCAAAAACTTGAAGGGTCACCTTGAACTCTCTTTTGTTTTATACCTCACAAACAAGGTGTCAAAAATTTGTTGGCTCCACTTCAAAATTCATAAATCCATATCCAACCGCTTGTCATCAATTTCCGCTGCTGCGGCCAATCTGTTTCAAATCACTCTCACTTCTCCTGTGGCTTCTTGTAACTTTTTAGCTGGCTGTCATCTACTACAGGCCAAACTGTGTGCTACCTCTAATCCCTACCGTCTCAGAATGTGATACATTTGGCCACATGATCTTTAAAGAATGAATACAGCATGAGGCCATTTGGATGGCCCCAATTCAAATGGACTGATGTTCTTCTAACAAGAGACTAGGATACCCAGAGTTAGCAGAGATGCACACCCCAAGAGTAAAGACTACATGCAGATACAGGGAGAAAACAGTGTGTCCTCCCAGCAAACCACCAATACACATCATCAATTAATAATTTAAAAAAATGAAAATTCTGTTTCCCTCTTTCCTGATAAACTAGAAGGGTTAACACATCACAAAAGATGGGCACTACTCTGGTGAAAGAGAAAAGGTTCATTTTGTAAGACTGGATAAACTGTGGCTTACCTATAAAACAGAGAGAAGAAAAACAGCACTCACTTTCTGGTCTTGAGAAAATCAAAATTAAAACAGCTTTCTGTAAAATATAAGGACAAAACGAATTTTATACTAAGTCATTTATACATAAAGGACTTAAAAGTGAGTAAACATTAAAAGTGGCGAATGAGAGTTGGAAATAGCTCAGCTGCATGTGCTGCTCTTCCAGAGGACTCAATTCCCAGCACTCAAATGGTATCTCAGAACCATCTTTCGGTAACTCCAGTTCCAAAGTATCCAACACCCTCTTCTGGCCATGCACCAGGCATGCAGTCATAGTACACAAACATACATGCAGGCAAAACACTGGTACCACGAAACGTTATTGCTTGTTTTTGCTATTTTGGGGGGACCTCCACCCAGCTCCCAAATAAATCACACACAGAGGCTTATTCTTAATTATGAATGCTTGACCTTAGCCTGGCTTGTTTCTTGCCAGCTTTTCTTAACTTCAAATTATCCCATCTACCTTTTGCTTCTGGGCTTTTTCTTACTTCTGTATAGCTTACTTTCACTCCTACTCCATGACAGGCTGGCTGGCTGGCTGGCCCCTAGCATCCTCCTCTCCTTATTCTCTTGTTCTTTCTTCTTCTCTTCCCAGATTTCTCTTCCTTTTTATTCTCTCTGTCTGCCAGCCCCACCTATCCTTTCTCCTGCCTTGCTATGGGCCATTCAGCTCTTTATTAGACCATTAGGTGTTTTAGACAGGCAAAGTAACAGAGTTAAACAAATCAACATAAACAAAAGTAACACACCTTAAAATAATGTTCTACAACAATAAAATAAAATTTCAAGAAATATTTTAAAAAGAAAAAAAAAGCAAATGAATTTTCTTTTGGAATCTCACTGATTCAACTCTGAAGAGAATAACCATAAGTATATAACTACTCGAAGAAAAACACAACTAAAATAATTAAATAAACTTCTTGGGTCAAATAGTGAAAAATAATAAATTGAAGAAAATAATGAAAATAAACTGAGAAATCAATGAACTAGAGAACAGGAAAAAAAAAAAACCCTAAAAAAAAGATTTATTTTACTTTACATGTGTGGCTGTTTTGTTTGCCTGTATGCCTGCATATATGTATATGCAACAGTGCATACCTGACAGAAAAGGGCATCAGAGAATCCTCTAGAACTGTGAGCCACCATGTGGGCACCTGGAATAGAGCCTGGGTCATCTCTCTAGCTCTAATAAATTTTGTTATAAATCAAAATACTAGTACTGTGGCTAGCATGATGGCAGAGGCCTTTATCCCAGCTACTTGGGGGAATAAAGAAAGAGGGTCATAAATGCTGAAGGCTTGCCTGAGCTACCAAACAGGTTCAAAGCCAGTCAGGACAACTTGGTGAGACTTTGTCTTAAAAATAAGCAAACAAAAAAATACAACAAACAAAAACCCAAAACAAAACAAACAATAAAAACTCAGCATGGTACTTGCCTAGACTATGAAGACCTGTGGTTAACAATAAAAAAGACACAAACACACACACACACACACACACACACACACACACACACACACACACACAAATGTGTAATCCACATCTTTAACTACAGTTCCAGGGGATTCAATGCCTTCTTCTGGCCTCCATCAGCACCAGGCATGCATGTGGTGCACAGACATACGCAGGCAACATATCCACACACAAAACAAAAAAAACTTAAAAAAAAGAAAAGGAACATGTGCATATACAAAATGGAAAACTCTTTAGCAACAGTTCAAATTAACTTGGAGGACATTATGTTCTTAAAAAGTCAGAAACAGGAGTCTTTGAGATAGCACACAGCACTTGGGAGGCAGAGAAGGAACAAGAGTTCAAGGTCACACTCTAATACACAGTAAATACTAGGCTAGCCTGTGCTACATTAGTCTGTCTCTAATAATAACAACAACAACAACAATAATAATAATATTAAAGAGGAGAAGAGGCAGAGACCGGACAAATATCGCATGACACTGGTCACTGACTATGAACAGTCAAGCTCACTTTTCACTTGATACTGAAACAGAGGCTGACAGAAGAAGACAAGCCAAGAAGTAGTAGTGCACCCCTTTAATCCCAGCACTTGGGAGGCAGAGGCAGGCAGATCTCTGTGAGTTCGAGGCCAGCCTGGGCTACATGGCGAGTTCCAGAACTGCCTACAGAGGAACCCTGTCTTGAAAAAGACAACAAAAAAGAATATAACAGTTCAAAAAACTGACTGTAAATTACGCTGACTAGAGTTAACAACAAACAGCATTACGTGGAAATTTCCAAACAGATCTTTTAAATTTGATTCAAATTCTGAGCAAAAAATCTCATTATGTATGTAACCCAGTCAGGTCTTGAAATTATGATTCTCTTACCTCAGTGCCTTAGTGCTAAGTCTTTTTAGGTGTGCATGGCCATGCCTGACTAAGCAAGTAGATTTTAAGTGTCAAAAAACAGCATGTTAAACAATGCATAGTTAAATAATCTTGATTTAGCCATTCCATGATGTTTGTGTACATACACAAACACAAACATTTTATTATCAAGTATGTTACAATACATAACTAAATTCCTAAATATAGCATAGCAAAAACTCTGTACAACTCTGGGTAAGGTTATGTCCTTTTTAGGATTTTATGTATATTTGTCTATGTGAGTCTATATACACATTCATCTGTATACACACACAGAATCCAGAAGAAAGCATTAGATTCTCCTATCACTCTCCAACTCTTTCCTTCAAGGTAGGGTCTCTCTCTGAACCTGAAGCTCATGTTTTCTCAGCTAGGCTGGAAGCCAGAAAGCTCCAGAAATCCTCCTGTCTCTGCCCCACTCAGAGCTGGGCTTATAGACATTTGTGGGGATGCCCAGTTTGTTATTCGGGTACTGGGAGTCAACTGCTAATCCTTAGGATTTTAGAGCAAGCATACTTAACCTCTGAGTCATCTCAACAGCTCCAGGTTATGATTCTTTTAATATGCAACAAAGCACAATTGTAAATATGTTTTGTAAGATTCTGAAAAAACATATGTGGGGCTGGAGAGAGAACTCAGTGGTTAAAAGCACTACCTGCTCTTTAAGAGGACCTGAGTTTGATTACCAGCACCCACATGGCAGCTTACAGCCTTCTGTAACTTGTCCCAGGGCACCCGATAGCCTCTTATGGTTTCTGTGGGCACACACATGGTACACAGACACACAGGGAGGATTTCTACTGCTGTGATAAAACATCATGACCAAAAGCAATTAGGGAGCAGAGGGTCGATTTCATGTTAAGCTTCCAGGTAACAGTTCATCAATGAGGGAGTTAGGGCAGGAACTCAAATTTAAGGCAGGAACCTGGAAGCAAGAGCTGACCCAGAGGCCACGGAGGAATGGCTTGCTTTCCATGGCTTTAATAGCCTGCTTTCTCCAGCACCTGGGACCACTAGCCTAGGGATGGCACCACCCACAATAAGCTGAGTCCTCCCACATCATTAATCTAGAAAATGAACCACAGGGCTTGTCCATAGGCCAATCTGGTAGAAGTATTTTTTTCAGCTGAGGTTCCCTCTTTTAAAAGGACTCTATCTTGTATCAAATTGACATAAAACTAGCCAGCACAACACCAATACCAAAAGATTTTTTTCTGTGTGTTTGTCTCTGTATATTACATGTGTGCAGGTACCTGAGGAGGCTAGAAGAGGGTGTCAGGTCCCCTACTATTGGAATTATAGGCAGTCGTGAGCCGCCTGACAACGATGCTGGAAATGAACTCAGGTCCTCTGGAAAAGCAGGAAGTGCTCTTAACTCAGGAGCCATCTCTCCAGCCTAAACTGTAAAGTTGATTTTCTTGTTTTTGTTTTGTAAGATTTACTTATATTTTATGTGTATGGGTGTTTTTACCTGAACTAATGTACATGTGCTGTTTTATTTTTCTATTGCTGTGATAAGACATCAAGTCAATTACAAAGTATTTAGCTTGGGCTTAGGATTTTAGAAGATTAGAATCCATGATGGTAGAACAAAGGCATGATGTCAGGAATATCTGAGGGTTTACATCACGATCTACAAGTAGAAGGCAGAGAGAGCTAAGCAGGAATGGTGTTAGTCTTTTGAAACCTCAATAACAATCCTCAGTGACATGCGTCCTCCAGGACAATGCCTGCTAATCCTTTCCAAACAGTTCCACCAACTGGGCCAAGTATTCAAATATATGAGCCTGTGGAGGCCATTGCCATTCAAACCATACACCACAAATGTGCAGTGCCCAAAGAGGCCAGAAAAATGCATCAGATGCCCTGGAACTGGAGTTACAGACTGTTGTTAGTTGCAAGTGGGTACTGGAACCTGAATCTGGGTTCTCTGCAAATGCTCTTAACAGTTGAGCTAACACTCCAACTCCAATTGTTTTTGTGTGTGTGTGGTTTTGTTTTTTTTTTTTTTTTTTTTTTTTTTTGGTTTTTCAAGACAGGGTTTCTCTGGGTAGCCCTGGTTGTCCTGGAACTCGATCTGTAGACCAGTGGGGCATCAAACTCAGAGATCCACCTGCTGCTATCTTCCAACTGCTGGGATTAAAGGTGGTGTGTGACACTACCACCTAGTATCTAATTGTAAAATGCTTTATTTTGTGTAAGAAAGTAGGAATTTAAAAATGTGTATTTATTGATTTGGTCCAAAATAAATTAGGAAAAACAAAAAGTTAATGTACTTGATCACCACAAGATAGGTGGAAATGGGATCAAAAGCCAGTAAGACAGAATTGATATGAATGAAAAGGGGAAGAGTCCTATTTCTCTAAGAACACATTTCTGTATACATACACATTCAACAGAAGAAACAGGCTCTAGAGTGCAGCATGTGGCGGCCCTGGGCTCTATCACTAGCACTGGCCAGGAGGCAGAAGAGCTGCAAAATGACCCATGAAAGCAAATGACAGCTGAGTATGGTGGCTCACACCTATAATTTCAGTACTTGGAGGCTGAGGCAGGAGGACTGTCATAAATGTGAGGCCAGCCAGGACTATAAAATTCTAAGCCTCTTTGGCCTACAAAAGTAAGACCTTGTTTTAAAACAAACCAAAAAACAGTTTGTTTCAAACAAATAACATGATCACTCAAAAGACGAAAATTGGAAAAAATAACTCTGACATAGTATAAAACTATACTAACTCAAGCTAAAGACAATAATAATAAACAATTACTATTTTTATTTTCTTGTATTTCTTTTAGAAATAGGCTCACTATGTGGCTCAGGCATGTCTTGAACTCTGATCTGCCTGCCTCAGATCCAAGAATGCTGAGATTACAGGTACACAGAGCCTTCCCAACTGTGTACAATTACTGAACTTTTAGAGGGCTTTTCCTCATAGCACATACCAGTTGGTGTGTTTACCAGAGTTGGATAATGAAACGTAGATTCCCCACAGTCACAGAGGGAAGTTGTAAGTAGAAAAGAACAAAATCAAAATTCTGTACTGTAGTTAGCTGGAATTGAAGGGCAGTATCAGAATGAAGTCACAGCTTGTATTTTATAGAGAAAACAGACTTGTGTGAACATATGAAAATGTGTTCTTTTCCTAATATTGTTAGCTGCCAAGTCACAGAAATGCAATCCCAGCAATAATTTACTTATTGTACACCGAGACTCTCGGTTTTAGATACTATTCAACACTGAAAAGAATCCAGAGACATGTTAGATAACTGGGTTTTCAAACCAGCCTAGAATAAATATCTTTGTTGAGCCAAAATGTAGAAGTACTCAAACAGAAATATGCTATGTTGACTTTTTACTGTCTTGTGATAATGGAGACTGAACCCAAGGCCTGTACACACTTTTACACTCTACCACTGAGCTATATACCCTATCCTTTTTATATTTTACATTTCTCTAGGTTGCCCAAGCTAGCTTTGTAACTTGCAATCGTCCTGCCTCAATTCTTTAACTGAGTTTGCTCACAGTTTTGAAAATGAATCAGATTAGCTCATTAAACTACCAATCCAAAGCATCACAATTGCCCTCAATAGCCAAGAATGTGTAGTGCACAAGAAAAACAAACAAAACAAAACAAAAATATTTAAAACCAGGAAATAATTTTCCTATGCAAGCAAAATACAATCTGGCTGTCAAACTTCAAAGCAGACTATGACACTTCTGAAGTTTAAAATACTGTTTCTTACCATATTTAGGATAAAATCCAAGGTTTTTACTGCCCTCCATAATATGGAGTTTCTGCTATCTTCATCCTCACAGGCACCTTAGAAAGTTAACAGTTTCTTCTGCCTAAACTGCTGTTCCTCCATGCAGCTTTCTCCACTGTCTGAGTCATGTAGCAAACTGGAACTTACTGCCTCAAAATGCAGCACACATTGAGTGCCTTATCTAAGACTTAATGTCCCTTCACACCACCTTACTTCTCAACATCACTATCCAACTTTACCACACGCATCTCCTACTATAACATAACATCTACTAAGGTTACGATAAGGATATGTCTTTTGGTTATTGCAACATCTTATCTGTTACATTTAGAATACATCTGCTTAAAAAAAAAAAAAAGAATACAGCTGCTAGACAAAACAAAACCCCCACAAGTAAACAAGTATCAGAATCAAAAAAAGGCTATCAATATCCTTGGGTCTCCAACAATAATACAAGCTAAGTTGTCCATCTGGCAAACACAAACACATGCTCCAAATCTTAACTCCAGGTCACTGTCTCTAAAATGCTTCTCTTACCCCTCCTAGGAAGGAGCAACTTCTCTCTTTTCATGAGCAACATCAGACTGCATTTCATAAGTAAAGGGCAAACAAAAGTCCAAATGAACAAGCTGAGAAACAGAACTTCAATGCTCAAGAATCTTTTCAGTTAAAGGATGCACGAGACAATCAAAAGTAAATATTTAAAGTATTATTTGAAAACCCATACTTGCTATATTGGCCTTGACACAGATAGTCAAGTAACAGAGCCAGGGTTAAATATCCATCCTTTCCTCCAGAGCCTGCCTGAGCACTGGGCACACTGCCTTCTTCGTACGGTAAATCAAAAGAGGGGCGACTGTCGCCACCTATTGTGAATACATGCATGTCTGCTGGAAAAGTAAACTGATATGACAGGGCCCGGTTTTATCACCACTATGTTAGCAACAGATCCATTTCCTTTTCCCAAGTATGTTTTACCTTCTTCCTTAGACCATCCCTATATCAAAATTCACATTTACATAGAAACAGACATACACCACTTACCATAACAAGAACTGAATGACTTTTCCTTTTGGCTCCACAAGGTCTCTAATCCAGAACTACTCATATATTCAATTCTTCCCTCCTAGAGGAAAAAGCAACAACGTTGAACATGGCTTCAAAGCTTACAAATTTTTACAGCAAGCCATTTAAATATTGGCCCATGCTATTAAGACAGTGTCTCACGTAGCTCAGGCTGGCCTGAAACGTTAAGCAGCTGAGGCTGGCCTTGAGTTCCCTATCCTCCTGCCTCCTCCACCCGCCAAACGCTGAAGTGACTGATAGGCACGATATTATTTCAACTTCTGACATCAAGGATTCATTCTTCACACGCTAAAACTGCAGGAAGACGACACATGAATGCCAAGCTACATCTAACCAAGGCCCCTAAAAATAAATGACTATGGAATGAATGCTTTGAGCAGACAGATTCCACTGCAGCTTAACTAATCTCCGCCCCTAAGACTGGGGGAGGGTCTTCCCAACGCCCCTGGTTCTCTCGACATCCAGGAAGGCTACAGACTGCCACCAAGACCGGCTTCATTACTACCTCCAAGACAGTCCTACAGGCACACCTCCCAACGTTTCGTTGACGGTGCACCTGACATCGGGGCGCTGCGCCCGTTCACCAAACCCCACATCGCCAAAGGCCGCGCCGCCCGGCCGCAAGCTTACCCGGCCGCCCTAGGCGGCACTTCCGGTGATTGGACCCTTGAGCCGGGGCTTCCGGGGCCGCGCACTCTGCGGCGGCGGGTTCAGGTCCAGCGTGTCAGGAAGGGAGGGTGAGGCCGAGAGGTCAGCAAGCCGTTCAGGGGTACAAACCTAGCGAAGCCCGCCACCCGCGCCACAGAGCCAACACCGAGAGCTCTCACAGCCGGGCCACGGCCGCGTAGCCCCGCCCGCCGCACGTAACCATCCCTTAAAGGGCGTCACAGGGGCCCTGAGCCAATAGGCACCCAGCCTCCGGAAGTGAGCGGAGCCTGCGCGCGCCTGCGCCCTGGCGCTTGCGGCGGGCAAATCCAGTTTTCAGACCCTGGAATGCAAGACTGGGGCGCAGGCCTCCGAGGTGGTACCCCGGATCTGAAACCACGTCCCACGTTGTTTGCTTTCCCTACGTCCGTTCAAATCCAGAGCCAGGAGCAGCGTCCCAAGGATAGATGCTGCGGACCGAGACTTAAACACGGGAGAAGATCCGGAGCAGTGGCGAAGCACTGAGGAGCTGTCACTCACGCAAACCAAGGACAGAGAAGGATGAGGGGCTTTGAAAGGGGAGTGGAGGCATGGCCTTGCTACGTGGAGAAAGCAGCGGGAAAACAGTACTGCTGAAAAGATTTCTGTTCTTTCTGATTGCGATTCTAGGCTAGAGAACTGAGATACAAAAAAACAAAGATGAAGAACAGTAAATATCCTCTTAACTTGAAGGAAGAGAAATGTATATAGGCCGGCAAGATGGATCATTGTGGGAAATGAGGAACAGAGAGTGTTTACTGCTCAAACGTAGAGACCTGAATTTCATCCTTGGAACTCATGTAAAAGGCAGAAAGAGAGAACCGACTCCACGGAAGTTGCCTTCTGACACACACACACAGACACACACACACACACAGACACAGACACACACACACACACACACACGTACATAATATAGCACATGTATCCATACATACCTACATATATGTATATAATTAAAACCCTCACGGAAAGATGAGTACCACAATCCTCCGGTCTGGTGAAAAACTTGGATTGGCTGTTAAATTCTAGAGTTAGGGACTGAGGATGGCAGTTAATGTGTTCTGGATTCACTAATTCCTGTTTTTGGAACTCTGCAGTTGCTGCACCTTGTTTGTTTTAAACGAAAATTTTCTAAGGCAAAAAAAAAATCTTATCATGGTCATTCTAACATTTAAATTTTTTCCTAGACTTATTTATATTATGTGTATGAGTGTTTTGCCAGCATATATGTGCACCTGTATGGATGTGCACCACCTGAGTGCCTGATGTTCTTAGAGGGTATCAGATTACCTAAAATTGGAATTATGCATGGTTTGTGAGCTGCCATGTGTTTACCGGCTAGGCAGCAAAGCATGTCAAGAACGGGGCTCTTTTCCGTTGAGCTATCTCTCTAGCCCTCATTCTAATATTTAAATAACGTGTGTTAACTTTTTTGAATGTGATATGTACCAAACACAATTCTGAGCATTTTATTTATTTATTTATTTAGTTAGTTAGTTAGTTAGTTAGTTAGCTGGTTAGCTAGTTTTTTCGAGACAGGGTTTCTCTGTGTAGCTTTGGTGCCTTTCCTGGGTCTCTCTCTGTACACCAGGCTGGCCTCGAACTCACCGAGATTCGCCTGCCTCTGCCTCCCGAGTTCTGGGATTAAAGAGTGTGCAACACTACCGCCTGGCTCTGATCACTTTATAAAATGGACTGTGTATAACTATAGTAGGAGGAAGTGTACACATGCAGTGTAGGATGGAAGATATTCTAAACAGAGATGCTTGAGCCCCTCCCTTCAGCTGTGAAACTGTTGAGACAATGGACTCAAGGACTGGAATTTTGACAGGAGTCTTATACTGGAAAAAGGAAAGGACTGGGGCCCTGGTGCCAGCCAGTGGGGAAGTCTGAGCAAGATTTCACACAGCTCTGACTGTGATGTTGAGTAAGGCTGCACCTTGGCCAGGACTGCTAACTTATGCACGGTCTCTTCCACCCCCCCCCCCCCGCCCCAAAGAAAACAAAACTGAACCTCATGTTAGGGCCCCAAAAGATGGACTTGGGGGAATCACTGAACATCTTTACTCATTCCTCTTCACTGAGTAAATCTCCTTTCTCTGCTTTTCCTTGATTGTCTTTTTGACATATTGAAGATGGGTGGCTAAGTCTAGCTATCAGTGTGGGAGGACCCAGGCCATGGTTGGCAGCCATCCCTGGGCAGGTGGTCCTGGGTTCTATAAGAAGGTAGGCTGAGTGGACCAGGGGAAGCAAGCCAGTAAGCAACTCCCCTCTATGGTTTCTGCATCAACTCCTGCCTCCAGGATCCTGCCCTGTTTGAGTTCGTGTCCTGAATTTATTCAGTGATGAACAGCAGTGCTGAAGTGTAAGCTAAATAAACCCTGTCCTCCTCACCTTGCCTTTTGGTCATGGTGTTTCATCGCAGAAGCAGAAACCCTAACTAAGACATAAATATGGGCTCAAGCAGAGTATCCCATGCATTCAGTCTCTGAACATTTACCGAGCAGCTGTGATTCACCTGACATTACAATACAATACAAATACACAAGTCAGCTCAGTCCTCAGCTGGCTAATCTCATGCTCACAGTCTAGAAACTGCAGATGTCAATAGTTTAGAGAAGTTGTAAAAGATGGTATGGGAGCACAGAGATGGGGCACCTGGCTGACTTGGGGGAAAGTTCAGGGAAGAATAGACAATTAGGCATGAGGTCAAAGATTAGGAGTTGACTAAAGGTGAGATGGGATGGAAATGAGTCACAGTTATTTCAAAGGAGCAGATTTCATTTGATAAGAAATGAGAAATCTAGGCCAGCAAGGTGCCTCTGTGGATGAAGGTGCCTGCTGCCTAGTCTGACAACCCAAGTTTGATTCTCAATAGTCAAGAGGTAGAAAAACTAACTTCCCCATGTCTTCTTCTAATCTCCACACTCGTGTGGTAGCATGCTTGTGCTAGCCCCACCACACACACATATATGCACACAAAGTAAATAATAATGATTTTAAAAGAGAAATCATTCCTGAAATTTTAAGCATGCTGGAGTAGCTTAGTTATCCCTGAAATTCAAATATTTTCAAAGATTTTTTTTCTTTTGGTTTTCAATTTTAAATGCAGAGACAAAGATACTAAGTTTAGTAATAACATTAAGTTCCATTAGCAGGGTCAGATATTACAGAGATCAGATGAATAGATTATTGGTTGATGTTTGGATGATATATACTATGGGCTGTGTTTATATGTTGTGTACACTGTGTTCCAGGCACTTTATCAACTCTATTTCTCTTTACCTCTTAAGTTGCTGAGGCATCTCAGGTTTTCCATTGATACACAGGAAGACAATGTCAAAGTATCAAATTAATCTGGTGAGCAACTATTCTGCAGATCCCACTTAACTTTAAAATTAATGAACATCCTATTTTATACTGAGGCCAGGTACTACAAGTAGAAAATTGTAAAAGTTGGCTCCTACCTTTAAAATAATATTTGAAGCCAGGTGTAATGGCACCCACCTTTAATTCCAGCACTTGGGAGGCAGAGGCAGACAAATCTTAAAGGGCTCTCTAGCAGGCCCAAGCCTTGCTAAACATGGCGCTGGCAGGTCTTGCCCTTCCCACTTCCCTCTCCCTTGCTAAACCATTAGATTCCCTTATTTAGGCACTTTCACATTCCTAAAGCTAGTGGCCAAGGTCCTTATTTGGTCACTTCCTTATGCCTGACTAAAACACCAGAGTCCAACTATCAAAACATCAGGGTCCAGCAATCAAAATCCATTATTTGGCTATACTGACTAACATTTCCAGTCAGGACTTAGCAACTCATCCTAACACAAACTTCCCCTTTTTCTCCTTAAAAACCACCCTACAGAGAAACCTGATACTGTCTTTGTCTGATCCAGAGGCAGTCCCTATCCCTGATTGTCCCTTCTAGGGTAAATAAATCTCTTTTGTACTGAGAATCTAGTGTCTGGGTGTGCTCTATGCTGACTCCAAAGCCTCTTCAAATCTCTATGAGTTGGATAACAGTCTGGTCTATATAGAAAGCTCCAAGATAGCTAGGACTAGGTGATGAGACTGTCTCAAAACCAAACCAAACTGGCTATGGATAAACGTTTTTAAGCAACTGCCTACCTAAGACTTGTCAGGGAGGATCTCAGGTTAAACATGGGTATGTTGTGGAATATTATTTTAACTAGGCAAAGACATGTTACATTTGTTTATGCTGTGGAATATTATTTTAATTGTGTTAAGGAATATTACTTTTGTTTATGCTGCATTTGTTTAACTATGTAAAGATGTGTTGCATTTGTTTCATCTTGCCTGCCTAAGGCACCTAGCTGGTCTAATAAAAAGCTGAATGGCCAATAGATAGTCAGAGAAAAGATAGGCGGTGCTGGCAGACAGAGAGAATAAATAGAAGAGAAGAGCAAGAGAGGAATGAAAGAAGAAAACAAGAAAGAGAGGGACACACCCCAGGCCAGAAGCCAGTCAGCTGCCTGACAGACAGACATAGTGGAAGTAATATATACAGAAGGAAAGAAAAGTAGAGAGTCCTGAGGCAAAACATAGATAAACAGGTTAATTTAAGTTAAAAGAGCTAGCCAGAAACAAGCCTAAGCTAGGTTGAACATTCAAAACTAATAATAAGTCTCAAGCCTGGTACACAGGTCAAAGAAAATACATATGTTGGTTTGATTCTACTGGATCATGGTGCAGACTGCTCCTACAACCATGGTCTTATAAAGTTTGAAGAGACCACAGGGTAACCCATTAATGTTAAGTGTTCTGTCTCTTATAGCACTCTTGAAGGAAAGAAGACACTTCTATCTTTTGGAAGTCCTCATTCCTAACACATGACCAAGCAGGTAAGATTCATTTGGATAACTCTAGATCGGTCATAAAGACAAGTGTTTGCGGTCCACCCAGTTGTCACTGAACTCAACAGTGAGTTCCTTGTCCACATAAACCACTACATTTAGTTTTATAGAGGAACAAAGGGAGTATAAGTAATATTGGTGAATAGTCCTGTGCTATTTAAGCTCACTGAGAACCTGGCTTTGGAGATGGGACAAACCCAAACACATTTGTCTCAAAATGTCTTCCAAAGCCACAAGTTGGCCCCCTTACTCTGTGACAAGGAAAGGAGAGGACAATTAAAGAGTTCACAAATAAAGCCATGGTGTTATCCTTAATGATAGCTAAAGAGTAAGTTATTTTTCAACAGAAGCTACTATTATCTCATAACATAGAACTGTTTATAATAAAAAAAAACAAATAATGTGACTTCATGAAGAAGACAGAAGTCTCTTAACCAGTAACTTTAGTACAATAGTTATAAGAGGAATTTTCTTTCATGATTTCTGGGGAAGTTGAGGTAACTGTTTGGGTGAGAATGGCCCCATAGGCTTGTGTATTCAAATGCTTGGTTTTCAGTTGGCAGACTGTTTAGGAAGGATTAGGAGGTGTGGCCTTTGTTGGAGGAGTTGTGTCACTAGGGTGAGTTTTGATGTTTCAAAAACCCAGCCAGGCTCAGTCTCTCTCTCTCCCTCTCCACCTTCTTCTTGTGGATCAGATGTAAGCTCCCAGCTACTGCCTCAGCACCATGCCTGCCACCATGCTGATCATGGACTAACACTTTGAAACTGTAAGCCAGTCCCCAATTAAAATGCGTCTTTTTATAAGTTGCCTTGGTCATGGTGCTTCTTCATAGCAATAGAACAGTAACCAAGGCAGCTGTAAATGTGGATTTGAGGATATTTTGCTCTGTGCCTCTTGTTTCTTCCTTCTTGCTACTTTCACTCATGCAAACCAGGAGCACACCTAGGTTAGATCACTCTCTGGACTGACAAACTGTCAAACAAAGGGCAAAGAGGCCAGGGGACAGGGAATAGCAGTCGGGGAATCAAATCATAAAAGTCACAGGATAAGAAGGAAATAAGCCCAACACCCTTTCAGTTCCTGCTCTGGTCTCAAGGAGAAAACAAAACAATATAAAAAGGACATAAGTATAAGAGAACCTAAAGGTGATGTAAGGTTTCTTGGAAACTGGTCCAACTGCCAGTCTTGAGTTAAATATTTGGAGATTAGGAAAATGAGGCCTGGGTTTGAATGATCCAGCCTGCTCTAACATATCTCTTCTCCCAAGCTGTCAAGCAAGCACTTGAGGGCTTTCCTCGGGGTGATGGGCTTCTCAATAATCTGAATTCCTGGATTTGCAGGGCTAGCGAAGTCTCGGTACTAGCTTCTTAGGAGGCTCAGGAACACCCCACACCGCCTCTTTCATATGGGAACCTGAGACTCGTTCTTTCTAGCTACTCAAAGAGACACTTACTTGGACCCCTAGTTTAGGGCTATCCATTCAACCTTGATTTTCCCTTTATATAACTGGGAGGAAAGATATTGCTCTGGTGGTCTTAACAAAAAAAAAAAAAAAAAAAAAAAATAGTACCAACATCCCAGTCAGTGAGGTACCTCATCGAAGAGCTAGATTCAGTGGCTAACAGATGGGCAGGATGCCTGAGAGCAATCGCAACAGTGGGACTTCTGGTCCTCAGAGTACATAAGTTGACTCTGGGAAAGCCTCAGTGTTTATGTACTCCCCATGAAATGATGAATACTTCATTCCAAGGAACACAATGGCTATCAGGCAGCAGGATGATACAATATCAGGCCCTCCTAATAGAAGGCCCTGAAGTGATCCTTAAGCCCTGCCCCTGTAGTGGGTAGCTGTTCCAGCCTTGACCTGGAAGTACTAACCCCATTGAGGCTTCAGTAACTGTCACGCCTACAAGGTGGGCTGAGACAGGAGCCCTTAAGACCCAAGATCCAGATGTGCTGGCTCTCTTGGTTCCTGGATCCTGGATGCTGGAGGTAGACCAAGCAGAGTTCTCCAGAGAACACTGCTGGACTGTGCTACACCTTTCCTGGACCCTGTATTTACTTGTAAGTTACCCCACAAAATAAACCTCCCTTTTAACTGTGTGGAGTTGCCTTAATACTAAAACCAATATGCCCCTCTCTGAACCTCGCTACTTGCCTTCCTAATGAGGAAAATCTCAAACACTCATGCTGTGAGGTCTTATTAGAAACCTATCTCGGAGACCAGCCGTTAGGAAATCCCCAGCTCCAGCTACCCACTGATGGGATTTGTTTGTACAGGATGGAACTCTGTTTTTCTGTCAGTACAGCAGCTGTACCCGAGGCTACTGCTATTTCAGCCAGGAATTGCCACTCTGCAGTTACTGGCCTGCTTCCCAGGAAGAGGCCAGGAGTGACTTTTACACACCCTCCAGATCTTCCTCCTGCAGCTGCCACCAAACATAGTTTTTAACTAAATCCCTACCATGATAGTTACCAAGAAAGACCAGGGAGTCAGAGGCTGGGTGAAAACCTGCTAGCTCAGAGAGGCTGAAGAGCACCTGGCTGACCTTCCCTCTTCACTGGCATCTCAGAGAAAGAGCCTCCTTCCTCTCCACCAAACCAAAGAATGCCACACTCAAAGTCCCTCCCTACTATATCCTGTGCATCTCTCTATCCATCTTCCAGATTTCCTCTGATTACTTTCTGGTATCCTAATGTGGGGCTGAAATTTTCACATAAAACTTGAGAAAGCTTAAAAAAGGATTCTAAACACATAAAAGAATAGCTTCTTGGTAGCAGCATTTTCTCTGGTGGGCTCCATCTACTGGTGGTGAGCAGAGGCGCAGCTCCTTTAAGAGATGACTTCTTCAGCAGCAAAAACCCGCTCAGCTCTTAACAGGCCCTGCTACCAAACACTTACCTGGGGTTTATGAGCAGCAGGTGGCATGCGACTCAGTGGCAGTGTGGACACAAAAACTCCCCCAGAGTTGGTATGTTAAATGTGGTTCCCACCAGGAGTCCCCACCCCAATGAAGCTAGGCTCTCAGAACCAAGGAACAGGACAGAGCCAGCCACCAAAGCCTCCTCTTTGGTCCCAGTCATGCCTGCTTAGCAGTTTAAAGGCTCATGTGATCAGAAAAAAGATAGAGATATGCAATAAAGATAAGATTCAGGCAAAAACACAAAGACCAAAAAACCTCTAAATGGGTTACAGTGTATTTAAAAATATATGTAGGCTTGAGAGAGGAAAAAAGGATAAAGAAAGTCATTAAGAAAGAAATAGAGTAATAAAAAATACAATAGGTCAAGTAAATATGGAAAATACAACAGAGAGTCTGGATTATGTATATTATTGTGTTTTCTTTGTATTTTTGACTGTTAATGAGCTAATTGCTGAGAGGTATCTGATTATAAAAGCTGCTAAATTAGATATGTTACTTTGGGAAAGAGATTCTGCTTTTATTTCCATAGGAAATGAGAGGCTATGGATTCATTTCAGGTTAAGAAAAATCAGGTTTGATCAAGGAAGACACCCTGAATATCTTGACTACAGACATGGAAAAATAAACATAAAATAACTGCAAGACACATGACATATATTTTACCTGCTCAGACATAAAACAAAAACTTACCTTTGGCTGGCTTATTATACAGTTTATATTTATATCAATACAGATATATTTATGTTACCTTTAAAAATTTATATATTTTCAGAACAAGGGGACGAGGCACCAATAAAAACAGGTGGACCAGATGATCCAATATTTCAGTACATCTCTGTTACAGTTTCCTCCCAGTTCTGTATCCAAAACAGCTTCAAGGCTGCTGGTTGAGATGGACCAGCCACACTAAATACTCCATTAAGGACTTGACTTTAACTCTAAATTTTCTCAGGGTTCCCATAAGATTACCAGCACCCCCAATCTACAGTAAGTAGTCTAGAAAATTATACCCACATCCCCCCACAAATGGGCTATGGATGTTTATTATCATTTAAGGGGGGTTTGCTTACAAGCTGTTATTGGCAGTAGCCAAGAAAAAAAAAAAAACTAAACAAAGGAGATTAGATTCAGGGATCTTATTTTAGAAAGAAGGGAGGGGATATAGAAATGATAAGATGAAAGGGTAGGTTATTGAATCTACTTTAGTCAATAAATACAAATTTAGTTATTTTTGTTATACTGTATGTATATTTCTACTCTTATTTAGGGTATTGTGTTTATGCAGCTCATTTAAAAAATGTAATATATAATTAAGAAATACAGATTAATAGTCATGTATAATAGTCAAACTTATAGTCATGTTAGTTAGGTTTCCTAGGTATACAGAGATATATTTCAGATAGATAGGCAATCTTCAGACACTTCAAACACCTACAGAATATGGCATTTAAAATGTTTTAAGAACTTAGACTTTCTCAACAGTGAGATTATGTCTGCTCCTAGCAGCACCAATCACTTCAAAGAAGATGATAGGCATCGAAGAAATTCCATATGGAGTTTACTTTCTTTGTGGCAAAAGTTAGCCACTGTGCAGGAAACTGTCCTTGCTTCGACTGCTGACAGCATGCTGTCCAGATTGTACAAGCAGGACAGAAAGAGACTGCAGAACTTTGCCAAGACAAGGTGGGACAGTCCTTCAAAAATCCTGCTTCACAGGAACATCTGTCAGACATGCTCGGCCTGTAGGCCAGAGCTGGATACCCCACTGTTTCAGAGGAATTTTGGGTGACTGTCCAAGCAGCTTGAGGTCCCTGTCATTAGGTAACATTTCACCCTTCTGGGGTCTTTGATGGAGTTGAAGACTTAATAGTTATAATTATAGTTTTCCTAAGTTATAATGGAAAGCAAATTAGATACACCAAGATATATATATCACCAAGATAAGATAATCAAGTATAATTCTTCCTTTTTTTTTTTTTTTTTTTTTTTCAGAGCTGAGGACCAAACCCAAGGCCTTGCGCTTGCTAGGCAAGCACTCTGCCACTGAACTAAATCCCCAACCCCCTGTAATTCTTTCTTAATAACTGTTTTTGTCCTATATAATCTTACTATGTTAAAGTTAAAAACCTTCATTTTTAATTAGACAAAAAGGGGGAAATGCTGTGGAATTATCCTCTTGTATACTGTAAAGATTTGTCACTTGAACTGGTTTGATAAAACACTGATCAGCCAGTAGCCAGGCTGGAAGTGTAGGCAGGGTAACCAAACTGAGAATGCTGGGAAGAGGAAGGACAGAGTCAGGTGTCGCCAGCCAGACACAGAGGAAGCAAGATGAGAATGCTGTACTGAGAAAAGGTACCAAGCCATGTGGCTAAACATAGAAAAGAATTATGGGTTAATTTAAGTGTAAGAGCTCGTTAGTAATAAGCCTGAACTACCAGCCAAGCATTTATAATTAGCATAAGCCTCTGTGTGGTGACTTGGGAAGCAGCTGCTGGGTATTTGGGAGTTGCTGTCAGGACAGAAACTTCTGCCTACAACTTTCTGTCAACTATTTGCTGGCTCTGCCTCCTAACCCTGTTGTGACTAAGGAGTACGTTGGCCATTGTTATTGACTCCTTTTGAGGCTTTCTATTCAGGCCTTTCATTTTGTGGGACCTGCTACTTGACTTGAGATTATCCAGCTTGTATAACACATTACCAATCTAGCCAGGTTCCAACAAATTATCTCAGAGCCTAGGCTCAGAGCTCCTGGAAGGAGAGAGGTGGGGGCATACCCCATTTTGTCTGAAGATATGGTTTGGGTCAAAGTCCTCAAGGAAATCCTGTTTCTGAGCCCCAGCTGAGTGAGTCCTTACTGTGACATCCTGTCCACCTCTAGATGATCACCTCTTACTCAAAACCATTGTAGGAAGTTGGCCTTCCTCACATCTTCTTTCAAAAATGTTCAAGTGCATCTGAGCAGACAGCTCAGCAGTTAAGAATGTTTACTGTTCTTTTGTTTGTTTGGTTGGTTTTGGTTTTTTCAAGAGAGGGTTTCTCTGTATAGTTTTGGTGCCTTTCCTGGAACTCACTGTGTAGACCAGGCTGGTCTCAAACTCACTGAGATCCACCTGGATCTGCCTCCCCGAGAGCTGGGATTAAAGGTGGCACTGCTGCCTAGCTGTTTATTGTTCTTGCAGATGGCTTGAGTCCAGTTCACAGCACCCTTGTTGGGTGACTTAAAACCATTTGTCATTCCAGCTCCAGAAGATCCAACAATCTCTGAGGGTATCTGCACTCACATTTACAGATGTACACATAATTTTAAAAATTTTTTAAATTGAAAAATAGGATGTAGTTGGAGTTTTCCTGCCTGGCCCAGCCAGGACAAATCTCTCTTACCCGCCAGTCCCACAGTCGCTCAGACCCAACCAAGAAAGCACACAGAGACTTACATTGTTTAGAAACTGTATGGCCATGGCAGGCTGCTTGTTATCTACTTCTTCTCTCTTAAATTAACCCATTTCTGTTAGTCTATACTTTGCGACATGGCTTGTGGCTTACCAGTGTCTTTACATGTTGCTGCTTTTCATGGCGGCGGCTGGCGGTGTCTCCCCCCGGTCTTCTACTTCCCAGAATTTTCTTCTCTCTTGTCCCGCCTATACTTCCTGCCTGGCCACTGGCCAATCAGAACTTTATTTACACAGAGCAATATCCACAACAATAGGAGAGGGGAGAAATGAAAACAATTAAAAAATAAATATCTGGGGGAAAGGTGCTCAAATGGAAGGAGCCAATGACTCAGATCTGGAGGGAGGAAGAGCAGAAAGGCGCTCCCGAGCACATCTTGTCCCAGCCCATCATCAGCTTCATCCCTTCTCACAAGAACATGCCTCTTCCAGGGGACTCAGGACACTAGATCAGGTTTCTTTGTTGGCCTTCAATCTATCCCATGCCCAGCCTCCCCATCTCCCTCTACTAAATAACTCAGATTTCTTTGGCAGGATGTTCAATAATATCTAGGCCATCATTATAAAAAAACATCTCTGCGTTTCCCCGTGACAGCTGTGGAGAATACTCTGTGGCAGGCTAGATATCACTGAGCAATTGTCACTGACCCAGGCTTTATAATATGTAGGCACACGTCTACCAAGGAAAAAAAAGGGGCATCTCAAAAACCTGATGTTTCTTAGGCTCTACTGTTTTCTTCATGGCCAGTGTCCTGACCACTGATCTCTCCTTCCCTCTCATTTTGTTAGCTAGTGGCCTTTTATCTACAGTCTCTAGGCTCTTTCTCTTTTTCCTTAGAGTTGTTGTATTCCCATCTGGAAGATTTGATTGAACAAGGGAGATGGACATATCAGTATCCTTTGGTTCTGTAGAGTCTCTCCTTTGGTTTAGCTGTGAGGGGTACGATTCCAGGTGAACAAGTTAGGAATTGTGACCCAGGGCAAAATTATGAAAGGATGAGTAGTATGAGTGAGTGAACTAACGAATGTGATGAGAGAGGCTGATTCTGATCTCTCCCTGGAGTGAAATATTTTGTATAATGAAGCTGTAGTGATTTAGAAAAGAACATAAATTTGGGGCTAAGCACATGTACTAACAGTAATGTAAAGCACTGTGGATGTGATTAATGTCACCAAGTCATAGACATATGCTAGTTAAAATGGGATAGTTTGTACTACACACACACACACACACACACACACACACACACACACACAATTTAAATTGGTTTTAAAAAGAAAAGTAAAAAGGAAATATAATTTTCAACAAAGAATGTCCACCAAAACCACAAAATTGGTCAGCATAATAAGGCAGGGTTTCTGAAATGGCCTTAAAGCCATTGCCTAAAAATGTTTCTATCAATGTATTTAAAAGTGCCTTGGTTTATGAAATTCTTTGTTCTGTTGCTATGAAAACTGCACAAAATTGTTTCCAAATTGGAACATAGAACTAGGGATAACGTAATTGTGTTTCCAGGCTGGTCACTCAAATTTGGTTGCAGAATAAACTATCTTATCCACTTTAAGGGAAAACTGAGTTTTTTGCATGGACATAAGCATTGTAGGACCAACTTGCCAAAACATGCCCCCAAGGCCTGTTCCCAGGCATTCAGGCTGTGCTGCCAAATCTAACAGTCACACTGAAATACACCAGATAGAAGAAAACAAAACAGAAAAGTAACTCTGAACCAGAGGCCATGCAGGCTTTAACTTGGAGGGGACAATCAATCAATCAAATAAAAGAAAAACAAGGCAGAGCACTTTTAAATAAGAAGCCAAACAAATATTTACCCAGAAGTCAAACCAGTTTAAGGAACAATCTTGACTCCTTGTAAGGTTCAAAGTCATCTTGCTTGAGCTGGTAAAACATAGCCAGAACATTGTAACTAGTGCTACCTATCACCCCAAAGGCCAATGAGCAGCCAGGACTTGAATATTTGTGTGTGTGTGTGTGTGTGTGTGTGTGTGTGTGTGTGTGTCTGTCTGTGTGTCTGTCTGTCTGTTTGTGTGTGTGTGTGTCTGTGTCTTTGAGTCTGTGACTATGTGTGTCTGTATGTGTGTGTATGTGTATCTTTCTGTGTGTATGTGTATCTGTGTGTGTGTGTGTGTGTTTGTGTGTGTCTCTGTGTCTGTGTGTTTGTGTGTGTGTGTGTGTCTGTGTGTGTATTTGGAAGTTTGAGAGCTGGCAATCTAAGGTGATGCACGTTTTGAAGGTCTGAGAATGTTTTAACATATATGAAGTTCTGAGGTGAAAGCTTATGAGTTTTGAGGGTCTCAAAATGATTTAAGATGTAAATAGAGTTACAAAGGCATAAATAGATGGCTCAAATGCTTCATATTTCTTGCTCCTTCTATGATATTGTCATATTAAGGTTTCAAAAGTTTGGAGTTTAACATTAATAGAGTCCTAACAGGCTAATAGAACAATGACTGCTCACTGTTTGGATCACAAGCTCAAGACTTTAGATTGCTTCTGGTTGTCTTCTAATAGAAACTTAAAAGTGCTTCTCATCAGGCCAAACAAATCTCTGTCCAATCTATACCTGGCTTTCTGGACAGAAGAATAATGTACATGCTTTTAACCCAAGTCTGCAGGGGTTTTTTTAAAACCAATCCATTTTTTTAATTCTTAAATTCTCAATATTACAGAACTAAACTGAAATTTATTAACATTCCACTCTTACATTTCTTATCAACAAACAGAAATAAAATCCATGAGCCAAAAAACCCAAACAAAACTTAAAAAAAAAAAAAAAGGGAAAAGCTTATAAAACTAAATATGGATCCCAGCATTAACAGCTGAACAGAGAATGTGAATTTCTTTTAAAATTCGTAGCTGATGATAAAGTGTAGAAACTGAACACTTACAAATTATTTAAAACCTGGAATCACTGACCAGAAATTACACAGTTGGATCATGGGAAAACAGCAGAAGGAGGGTACGAGCGAACCTACACTGTTCTAGCTGCACCCCATATCCTTCTCAGAGGAAAGCCTGGCGTTGATTAGATAATGGGCCAGGCTAATACTGGCAGTGGAGCCATTGATAGTGACCTGCCTTCCAGAAGAGCCTTCTACTGAGTTGGCAATTTTAATCTAAGTCTGTAGTTTTTGCTAGGACTCGAAGGTATGAGTCCACTTCTGCTGTTTTATAGATACCCATTGCCTGCTTTGTCTGTGATATGGAGTTCAGTACAGATGGGTAATACTAATGTATCTAAAACTTTAATGTCATTTTGTAAGATAAAAATTCATATAGACCTCAGAGGATCAAAAATTCATAAAACTTGGACCCACTTATCACAAACAAGTCAAAAGGACTCCAGGTAAGTACAGCCTAAGTTTTTTCCACCTGCCTATTCCTAAGGAGGGTATTTTTCTCTCTCCTGGTCTTGGGATTCTTCCCCTTCACAATCACTAACACTATGGGCCTAAAAGTTCCAAATGAGTTCATAAATTTTAACTTCTGTTCCTAGTTTGAACTTGTCTTACCAGGTTTCCACTTGACTGACTGACACAGCCAAGCATCATTTGCTGACTATGAGCTCTAGACTTGCTGAAAGCTGATGTGGACCAGCCCAGCCAATGTGATTGTTCCCTGTCTCTACAGCTGGGTCAGATAACTATATGCTTCTGACAAATGCCCCATGGCCCAGGCTTTGACTAGCCTTTTCAGCCTTTTTAGGCCCTGACAACAATGCCCCAGTGTCAGCTCCAAGCAGTTCCCTGCCCAGAACAGGTTGAAATGCCAAGTCAACAGGAAACTCTATGGCATAAGGAACTAAATGGCTAACTATAATGTCCATTGACATAACAGGAAATAGGCCTAGAGATGTCAATTGATGGATCCATTAACTAAAATGGTTCTGCAATAAGATAAGACAATTGACCTTCTTTATGCAGAACCAAAGAGATACTATATGGCCTTAAGAAATTATTATCTCTCTATTAATAATTCATGATAATAATCTGGCTGTACTCAAAGGTCAGAACTACAGGGCCTTAAGAATGGTAATAGATGTCACTGCCCTAGAAAAATCTGTTGGCTAATGGTTCTTAGGTCCGAATACCCTTGAATCCCTGGACAGATAGGACTCATGATTGATTCCTGTCATTGGTACTTGTGAAAGGGGAATGTGGGGGGTCCAAACAGCTTGATAACATAGCTGCCATGACAGGCTTAGAGGCCCAGACATAGCTGCCATGACAGGCTTACTGGCAAGCAACATATGGATCCTGGAAAAGCCATTAGCTAATACCACCTAGGGATCTACCCAGGGATGGGCCATCATCTAAGGGAAGAACCCGACATTCCAAACATTCCAATCATCAGATAAGATTGCCTCATGTGCTTGGGCCTAGCACACATCTATTTCCTTTTTACAGATACCTTTAGACAAATGTCAGCCAATCAGGGTCCTGAACCCTGGAAATCCCTTCACCCCAACCTCTGCTGTGATTAAAACCCCTACTCCACCTGGGCTTGGGGCTCTCTGCTCTCACTCCTACATCAGATAGATGGAGGATCCAAGCTCGAGCTTGAAATAAAGGCTCATTGCTTTTATATGATGGGATTTTCAGTTCTATGGTGATCTTTGGGGGTCTCTGTGATTTGAGCATAACATATGGACTGCCTTACCCTTATGGGAAATTTAGTATGGGCTTTGGTAAAGAATGAAAATATGTGCAATGATAGCCTCTCTAAACAGAAGAATTCTTTGGAAAAAAATTCCCCACCACCATGGAACCAGGAATCCCATTGTGCCCTCCTAATTACACCAAGAATAGGAAAACTAGAGATTTACTAGACATACCTGATCCCAAAGATGAACTGTTTACAATTCATATCCAGAGCTTGAGGCATTTAAGGCAAGAGTTCAGTTAACAAATATAGGGAAATCAGAATGGTACAGTATAATGGGGAAAGTTTTGGGAGTGTTTGGAGGGAACAGTCCCATATAGCAAGACTAAGAAACTGTAATACAGTGTTTACTCCCCGGAAGTCCTTTTCCCAAGGTCAGGCATTTGGATAAGGGTCTCTGAACTTGGGGACTTGCGGAAAGTTCCTGCTTGATAAAGCAGCCATTCTTCTTATCTATGGCAAGAGGACCTTGCATTAACATGTGCCTAGTGGCTATTGTCAAGTCAAGGCCTCAATTCCTGATTTCAAGCTACACCCCAGCCCACATGCTCCTTTTCTCTCATTTAATCCAGTGTGCAATAAAAGGTGTAATCTTTTTTCAATTAAAACCTGCTGGCAGCCATCCTGATTCACCCTCAGATCATGTCCATCTCCTCCTTCCCCACCCCCTACCCTGACTCCACACGTCCTTTTGGGGACCTGAACCCCCACAGAAACAGGACTTTGGCAGAGTAGCAGTTTTCAAGACAGATGTGACTGCTTTACCTCCTCTACTCCAAAGGCAATGTGTTTTCATTCATTTGCTTGTTTTTGTTACTTTGCCAGAACATATATCTTTGTCTCCCACCACTGAATTACTTTGGAGATTACGGGGAGAGGTTCTGCATTTTATTGACTCATGTGATTCTATTGGGCTGACCTGGGTAGTACCAGACAATCTCTGTGATGGTTAGAATGACAAATGTCCTATCTTAGGCTCAGGACTTCGAGGACTTGGTTCCCAGTTGGAGGAGCTGTTTGCAGAAGTGCTGCTGCCCCTTTGTTAGGAGTGTCACAGGGGTCAGCTTTGAGACTCCCTAGGCTCACTCTACCTCCAGTTCTCTGTGCTTGGTGCTTGGGGTTGAGGTGGGATTTCTCGGCTTCCTCTTTCACAGCCACGCCCGTGGCCTGCTTGCCAGCCTCCCACCATGCTGACCTCTTAGCCCTCTGGAACCCTAAGAAAAGTAAACTCTCTTTCCGATTCTGTGACCTTAGCAAGCCACACAGTCATCTTCCCATGCAAGGCGACTCCTCACTGGTTCCAGGAACTCAGACATGAGGATCTCGGGAAGGGACTTTACAATGTGTAAAACAGGAAATTATATTTTCCCCATTTCCTTCTTCCTAGATTGATGTCTTGTTAGAATTTGAAAACTGTGCTTCCCAAGAAATCCCAGGAAGTTCAGGAATGGAAATGTTAGACTGCAGCCTGGAAAGTGGTAAGGTAAGTGTCCAATTTCAGGTCAGGGACTGCACGGTAAGAGAATCTAACGTAGGCCTCAGGATGGGACCTCTGAAAGACAGGAATTGCAATATTTAGAGGGTAGAGATTTAACAGAACACCTGTTTTGTCCATTTTGTGGGAGTTTTCTTAAGCGAGACTCTTTTTTTTATAGTAATTAGTAAGAGCAGGACAGGCACTCCCTCAGCAGCACACCTGGTTGCTGCCCTGCCCCCACTCACCCCACCCCCACCCCCAGGAGACACAGGTGTTTTTATCCTTTATCATTTCTTGGCATCAGGGTTTTTCGCAGCAGATTATCCGGATGTCATTGTGGAAGCATGGCTGGTCCTTTTGTTTCCTCTCAAAAATTTTAAAGAATTCTGACGCAACAGTTGACTTTGGTAGATGTGCAGTGAGAGGCCTTTAACTCCTCCTTGAAGACAGGGTCGAAACTCCCTCTTGGAGTACTCCTACAGCTCCCCTGGGTGTCGGGACCTCCTTAGGACAAAGGTAGCTTTGCAGTTCTCCACCCAGATGCACCTGACCCCAGACGAGAGTTCTCACAGCCTGGATTCTCCCTATTTCAGTCAGGCTTAGCCTGTTTCCTAGTTCATTTCAGTAAGAATACCAATTCAGCTAGCCCAGTCTTGTAGCTTTCCACAAAACTGGCGTCCAGTCGCTCGGTAAGTACCCAACACCAGGAGAAGGAGGTCCCGCATCCTTGAGCAGTCCAGCCAATGCCGCAGAACATTCCTGTCTTGCTTCTCTGCGGCCCCAGAAAGTCTGTGGATCTACTAGAAGACAATTCACTTCACTGAGCCTTGAAGTCACCTCTGTGATCCACGGCTCTGAGTTCTATAAAAAGTTAGCACAGAAGATCTGGGTGGGCAGTTCTCAGTGGCTGGGATACTATAAACCTCTGTAGTATTCGTTTGTGCAAGAAAGACTCTTAAGAATTTGTTCAGTGGGAATTAGCCAGTCAGCAAAAACCTACTTTCTCTGAGGTTCGAACTCAGGACCTTCAGATTACGGACTGACTCGCTGCCTACTGGGCTAAGAAAGCTTCCAAGGTCGCTACTGTGTTATAGCTAATAGGAAGCATTCATTGTCTTCAAGGTGTCCCTCCGCCATCCCCATAGTCAACCCTCGCGAATCACCGCATTTCTAAGTGTTTTAGGCAAGGATATGTCCAAGAGAGCCAACACAGACTCTCTTAGTCCTGCACTCTTGAAGAACCTCACAAGCCCCAAAACCATGAGGGTGGACTCAACATGGTGACTGATCTCAGCTACTACTTGACATCTTCCTTTGTTACTTCATTATTCTCAATCTTTTCTTCTCCAGTATCAACCTGCCCTGTTGGAACAGTGCCTAGCACTGAATACTTAAAAGTATAAACAGCTCACACTAGTTCTGGGAGACAGGTGTGCAGGACAGTTGGTGCAAACTTGCAGGTCCATCCAACCATTTTGTCTTGGATAATCTCAAAATGTCACACGGTGAGATTAGCGTGGGGTCTCTCGTGGTATTTGTAATCTGTTTTCTTCTTTCCCACCATTGGACCCCAAAACCTATTAAGATCTTATTGACCTTATTTAAGCATCCTGTTTTTTTTCCATAAGCCTCTTTAAAAAATAAATGATAAAGCTGAGGCTCAGTAGAATTAATCACACACTGGTGATCGACAAAGCCAAACAAACAAATCAGGGCTAGGCTTTCTTCTTTCTTTCTTTCTTTCTTTTTTTTTTTTTTTTTTTTTCTTAAATTTCATACAGGTTGTCCTAGTTAGGGTTATCTTTGCTGGGATGACCATGACCAAGGCAACCATGGAGGAGAGAGTTTATTTTGCTTAAGCTTTCACATCACTTTTCATCATCAAAGGACGTCAGGACAGGAACTCAAGCAGGGCAGAAAGCTGGAGGCAGGAGCTGATGCAGAGGCCATGGAGGAATGCTGCTTACTGACTTGCTCTCCATGGCTTGATAGGTTTGCTTTCTTATAGAACCCAGGGACCAACATCTGAGAGGTGACCCAACACACAATGGGCTGACCCCCCTCACACACACACCTCTTCCACAGCCCATCAATCACTAATGAAGAAAATGCACTCCAGGCTTGCTTGCCTAAAGCTGTATCTTATGCAGACATTTTCAGAATTGAGGTTTCTTCCTCTTCATGGACTCTAGCTTCTATAAAGTTGACAGAAACTAGGCCATGTACAAAGTATACAATGTATCTTCATCATATTCCCCTCACACTCTTTCTATTTCGTATTTTCCAATCTCTGCAACACATCTCACCCCCAACTTCAAGAGTTCATGAAGGTGACACTTTATAGTTGCCATTTTCCAGAAGAAAAACTTCTGTTCATTGCCCTGGCCAGCGGGGTTTCAACGGGGGTGACCCACCTGTGGGAGTGAATGAGAGACAGGGGACACAAGAGACGGACAGCAAGACAAGATTCTGATCAAGCTGCCAATCTTTATTTCTCTGTGCATAGCTTATATAGCATAGGAGGGGAAGAGGCAGGTAGGAGGGAAGGGGAAGGGACGTGGAAGGGGTGCAGAACGTGGGAGATGTACAGGTCGTGCAACTGCAAGATGTCTGCTAAGGTCACTGGTCAGGGGCCATTTGCTAGGCTACCTGACCATGGAATGCAAGTCTTTACCTTCGGTTGCCATGGCACCTGACTGTGGAATGTTCTTATCTTTGGGAGCCTCTGGTTAGTAAACAGGTGTTACTGCTCTGGGGAAGGGCAGTGGGCTTAGGACTTGTTCCCTGGCCTAGCTAGTACTTTCCATGGCTCATGTTTGGTTCCTGACACCTTGGTCCCTAACAGTTCATGTGTCAACATAGATCCGAAAGAGATCTATGTTGACACCTCCCACCCACCCACCCCCCAAAAACACATGGCAGCACCACACTGGAGGCATTTATCTTACCAAGTTGCTTCCCTCTCACCCTCCCCTGCCCCGACTTCTCTTTTATTTACTGGGCCTCATACTCTGCCTGGTCTTACTCAAAGTCTTCTAAAGAGTCAAGTGCCAAGGGAGTAGAGGAGGGCAGAGCTCTGGCTTCCACAGCTGTTTCTCACCCCAGCAGGATTCTGGTTTAATAGTGAAACAGTCATTTTCTCTGAGCACAGCTAGCATCATCAGGCTAGGGGCTTTGTTTAAGATTTGGGGAATAGCAAGGCCAGTCTGGTCTAATAGCCAGCTGTGGGATAGCCAGGACTACAGGGAAACCCAATCTCAAACAAACAAACCAAGATTTGTGGGATGAAGAAATGCTAGCCAGGTAATTTAGAAACCTTGAAGGGGAATGCATTTTCAGATTAAAAAAAAAAAAAAGTGGACAGAGACAGGGTCTGAAAAGACATTGTGTGAGAAGGAAATGTCACTAGGAAATAGTGTACTCAGAGTGACTGATGGAATCAGGACAGTAGCAAGTGCCTTCCATGGAATTGTAAGTGCCTGTGGAGCAGGGTTCAGGACCCTTGTTTATGAGTCTGTTTGCTAAAAGGGGGAAAGAATTCTTGTATGGACTCATGGAATTAATAGGACCTATCTTCTGAGTCACATCCCACAGTAGAGAAGAGTCGAGTCAAGTGCACCAGATAAGATGGGGAAAGACCAGGTGCTGTGAGCAAGGCCAGGGATCTGCAGGAGCTCTGGAAGCAAGCCAGCCCTTCTGAAGATCCAAGACCATCTGCAGCACGCTGCCTGTGCTTTAAGTGGCCTAAGTCACATAGCTTGTGATTAATTCACAATCTTGTGAAGTTTCCTTGAACTAGGGATGATGTTACAATTGTAAAACTACATTATAGAGATGGTTGAGAGCACATACTTCTTCTTGTAGAGGAACAGAGTGTGGTTCCCAGCAGCCAGTCAGGGCATCCAGTATCTTCTTCTGGCCTCCTTATGCATTTGTACTCCATGTACAGATGCACATAACATCTATAAAAACTTTAAATAAACAAAATAATATATACACACATTAAATTATATTGTTTATATACATATATCATATATATCTGAAAAAGCAAACCAAAGTTATATGTTTACTATCCAAAAATAATGAGAATAACCTAAATCATATTTGCATATGTTTAGAATTCCTTAGAGATTCAGTAAAAAATTAGTATTTTTGTGGCAAAGCCAGACTTCAGATATGAGTACAAGTTGGAAAATGGTTTGGGAATTGAGTCGAGGTCCCATTGATGGTGTATGTGACAACTTTTTGTTTTATTCATATTCACCAGCTGTGCTCAGAGAGCATAGGAAGAGTCATCTTCTATGAGATTGCCTGAGAGTGGACCAGGCATGCAGAGGAAGACAAGGTAGGACGTGAACCTGGTGGAGAGGAGTGAGGGACCCAGCCTAGGAATTCCACTTCACCAACACACTCTCACTTAGGGAGGTGCAGACCATTCTTGAAACCCAAGTTTGATCTCTGGAAATAAAGGAGTTTCTTTTTAAAGCCCATGTGTGGTGGCCTGTGCTTGTAGTCCTGATCCAGAGAGGCAGAGACAGGGTAGGGCTTGGGCTCCCTGGACAACTAATCTAGGCTATTCAGCAATAACAGGCCAAAGAGATATTGTCCCAAACAAACATGAAAACACCAAGTGGGTGACTTAGGAGGAACATATGGTTCCCTGGTCTCTACACACCAACAGAGATGACACCCATGCATATGTAAATAATATATATTAAATATTGCATTTTGTTATAATTTGATATATATCATATACTACATATATTATATAACATATATCTTACTTTCATTTGCTTTTTTTTTCAGAGCTGAGGACGGAACCCAGCGCCTAGTGCTCGTTAGGCAAGCACTCTACCTCTGAGCTAAATCCCCAACCCCTCATTTGCTGTTTATTTATTTACTTTCTAAATTTTGTTACTTGTGTGTGTGTGTGTGTGTGTGTGTGTGTGTGTGTGTGTGTGAGAGAGAGAGAGAGAGAGAGAGAGAGAGAGAGAGAGAGAGAGAGAGAGACGGGGTTTCTTTGTGTAGCCCTGGCCATCTGGAACTAGCTCTGTAGACCAGGCTGGCCTGGAACTCAGAGATCCACCTGCCTCTGCGTCCTGACTGCTGGGATTAAAAGCATGCAGCACCACCTTTTTTAAACCATTGAATACACCCAAGAGAACTGATCTAAAGAAAGGTAAACCCCTTGAAGGTCTTTACCAGAAAATAGGGCCATGGATATCTAGAGTTGTAACAGGGCCCCAGACCTCCAGACCTTAGCACAACTGACTCCATGATGGAAGTACCATTCAGGCTTTAAACTCAGCAAGTAGGCAGCACCACCTGCCAATCATGAAAACAAAGACTTAATCTATCCAAGTGCACAGGTCTGGGGCAGTCTCTAAATGCACTAACTTTGCTTTTTGGTTTGTGCAGTTCTGCTTCTGCTAACTGTTCTTGTTCACAGAAGTGAACCTCAGGACATGGTTTTGGTGCTTATAAGCTCACTCTGAGACAGGCTCAGTGCTACACTGGGATGGGAGAGCCCAGAGAATCACCAGCCGGCTAGTAAAGAGTTTCCATTGACTTAAGCTCATGTGTGAGTGGTCTTCCCTGCTGAATACCCCAGAACAGGGGCTAGGGAGGAAAGAACATAAACTGGACATGGCTGGCATTCACCCCTTAC
>NC_050447.1:97393386-97409482 GCF_903995425.1 Onychomys torridus
CGGCCATTCTGGACCAGTGATGCTCTGTCCTTTATGCAATCGCCACTAAAGGATTTTATGTTTCCAACATCCCGTTTAATGACTCTCTGTGATAGCTGGAGATGAAATCCACAAGACTAACATATGCCAAGTCAGACTGCCCTGCATGATCACTCATCTTTAATCTGGTAAGTGAGGCTTTCTTGTGGTCTGGGGGATTGAGTCTTTGCCAATTCCTTCTTTCAAATTCGAAGATCACACCCGATGGAGCCGGTTCCCTTTCATTCAGAAATAACTCAACCAAGAACCCAGTTACCTTAATTTCTTCTCACCATTTTTCCAAATATTGTAATGACTTCTTACAACAAAGGCAGAGGCACTGGAGTGTTTCCTGGGCTTTTCCCCACACCAGGGAATTCCTGCAACACTTCTCTGTCTGGGGTCTGGGAGCCCTGAAAGTCTGCACCTGAGATTTCAACAGTCCCACGATGGAGAATTCCCAGATAGAAACAGGGATTTCCATTTAGGGTGTGATTTAACAGACGTTTTAGCAGTACTGAGGACAGCTCAATGGGAAATGGCAGGGTTTTGGAAAGTTTAACTTCCTCCCTGGAGGTACTCAAGACAGAACCGTCTATGTTGTCTACACACAACCAATGGGATTCAGAATATTTGTGTTATTCATAATTCGCGATGCTCGGCGACCAGAGTCAACACTTTTGAGGAAACCTCGGCCCATCTCCCAAAGAATTAACTGTTTCTGTTAAAAGTCCTAATCACAGGCGCCCTGCGCTCAGAGACCGTCTCCACCCAAGAATCTCAGTAGCTTTTGTTAGGGGGTAGATGAGAACCCAAGATGCCAATTCAGATGCTTCGGGATGAAATCCCTCCTGGGTAACCAAGGGAAAGTTGGTTAGGTCCTTGTCAGCTTTGCGCACTGCCCAGACTTCTAAACCTTGGAGGAGTTACTGGATGGATGTGGAGGAGAGGGCTTGACTGAAAGACCCCGCAGAGTCAGGCTCCTGGGGACCTGCAGAGCACCGGTAGTAAAGCGTTGTATAGAGAGGTGCAGGGGCTTGTGACCTCTAGGAGCTGTGCGTTCAAGTGTCGCGCATCGCGCTGTTTGGAATTCCCTTTTGTTTTGCATCTCTGTGGTGTGCCAACCAGTTAGGACCCTGGAGCTCTGAGGGTCGTCGTTCCTTGTGATCACCAGTGTCTTTCCACCGAAAGGTGAGGAGGGAACTAAACGACATGGGAAGGTGGAGGCCGGTGCCTGCGTGGACCTCGGTTATACCGACGTCCGAGGTGTGGTCGATTTGGAGTCACAGACATTCTTGTTACCACAAAGCTCCTGGTTGCGGTGACGAGGGCTGTTCCTCAGACGTCAGGACCAGGAACTCAAGCGGCCATCGCAAAGACTCCGGCTTCAGAGAAAACCGGGCATCATCCCGCCCGTGGTCAAGCGCCGGCCTCCATGCGCCGCGTAGGGTGTCGCCTTCAGCTGTTCCGTTTGTCGCCGAGGTTCTGCCGGACGTTCAGACCCAAAGCGCCCGAGGTCAGTGTTTCCTGGGCGACTGAAATACTGGTTTCAGAATCTCAAAGTTCTCCAACTCCCCCGATTCTTCATTAAAAGGGGACGGAATGAAGCAGGGAGCCCATCCCCGAACTCAAGACCCAGACATCCACAGCCTGCTCCCGCCTCGTCGGGTCCCCAATTGCAGGACACTGGGAACCGCCCGGATATCGCCGGCCCCCCCGAATTTGGAGGGCAGCTGCTGGTCTAGCGACCGACGGAAACGAGGTTGCAGCCGGCGCAGAGCCTGGACGTCGCTGCCTCTTAGGACCGGGCGGTGCTGTGCCGGAGAGGATCGCCGCCTGCGCGCCGGCGGAGACGCGCGTGGCCCTTGGACTCTCATCACAGACCCCGCGGGACCGCGACCGCGGCCACAGGACGAAGCCGGGGCCGCCAACGGGCAGACTTCGGGCGCCAACGCCGGCAGGAGTCCCCGCGTCTCAGGACCCGGGCGAGCGCCCTAGCGGCCAGGAACGCGCGAAGCCGGCAACGAGTGCTGCCCCGAACCCGGCCTCATCCAAATGGATTTGGTGAGTCTGAAGGGGAATATCGGTAAGACTGGGAAACTGTCCAGAGATGGTCACCTTGGAGCAACAGGCGATGTGCGCACAGTGAGGCCCTACCTCTAAGTAAGGAAATAACAGAAAAACTTCTCAATCCTACTTAATTTGTTTTCATTGCCCCCCCCCACCCGCCCCCTTTCCTGGTTCATTCCCTGACACAGCACTCTCAGTGTCTACAGTAACGGACTCAGGCTGAAGCAAAAAAAAAATGTCTTCATCAGGAAAATGGTTAACTCACGGTCCAGGTAGTTCACTGCCATGTGACCTTATGGTATCCCAAGTGTTTAAATGAAGAAAGAACAGTGGTGACTACACACCACAGTGATTTTTTTTTTTTTTTTTTTTTTTTTTTTTGAGAGAGGGTTTGCCTGTGTAGCTTTGGAGCATGTCTTGGAACTCACTCTGTAGACCAGACTGGCCTCAAACTCATAGATATCCATCTGCCTCTGCCTCCTAAGTGCTGGGATTAAAGGTGTGCACCCCCACCCGGGCACTACGGTGATGTTTCATTTCTCAAGTACGGCTTTGTTCTTCTCTCTGCTTAGTCTGCTGCCTGACAATTTTCATTTTGACTTTTTAACCTTTAGGATTTTCTTTCCATTATTAGTGGCTTTTTATCTTTGGCGGGAGGTGGGAGGGTGGGGGGGTGTAGAGTTAGTGCTGGGCCTGTGGCAATTAAGAATAAAGATCTCTGTGAGTTCCAGACAGCCAGGGTTACACAGAAGAACAAATGAACAATCAAAAAACAGAATAATGATATTGACAGTCAAGCAGGACTGGGCTCCAGTCGATAGAGAAACAGTCCACAAAGGAAGGCCAGAACATCTAGAATATGGGAGTGGGAGATCTTGCTGACCTTCGGCACACAGATTGCCTGTCACTGACTTGAACTTCTCATCAGGTAGTAGTCAGAGGAATTTGGACATAAGCTTCCATTACTGAGTGATGAGTGAGCTAGCCTAGGAGCTTCCAGCAGCAAATGGCTTAAACAAAGTGGATATATTTTCACAGCCCATACACCTGGAGACAGAAATGAGAGGTTCCTTTAGTGTCTCCTCATGTCCTTGGGATCTCTGCTGCTCCTAGGACCTGGGTTCCCAGCATTCACAGATGTCTGCACAGGGGATCTAATGCTCTGTGCTCAGACATACATACATGACATGACAGACATACATGATGTCACTGGATCTCTGCCGTCATCCCCAACACAGGCCTCACACTGTGCTGTTGCCTGAAGTTCCTCTAACCCTCACTAGCACAAGAGGAAAAGCAACAGACCTCTCTTGCCTGCACTTCTGGAGGACAACTACATGCTGAGTGCATTTCCCTCCTGAGGTTGATCTGATTACACACCTCATCCAACTACTACCAAGAGAGACCCTAGGATTAACTAATCAAATAATTTCTTTGTGCATGGACAGGGACGTTTGGAATAAAATCACTTTTTTTTGCTGGAAGGGAGGAATGGGCAGTTATGGTCATTGGTGATGATACAGTCAAGCATTGGTGCTATGCCCTTACTCCTTCCCCAGATCAAAATGAGACTGCTATTCCTTGATGCCAGACAGATGGCTCCCTGGTCAAGAGCACTGGTTGCTCTTCCAGAGGACCTGGGTTCCCAGCATTCACATGGTGGCTCACAACTGTCAGTACCAGGGGATGTTATGCCTTCCGTGCACAGACCTTTAAGAAAGAATTTTTTTTTAAAAAGATCTGTGGTGATACTGTGTTCCCCAATATACCATGCACCCTAATAAATTTATCTGGGGTCAGAGAGCAGAACAGCCACTAGATAGACATAGAGGCCAGAAAATGGTGGCACACACACCTTTAATCCTAGCCTCCTGGAGGCAGAGATCCATCTGGATCTCTGTGAGTTCAAAACCACATTGGAAACAGCCAGGCATGGTGACTCACGCCTTTAATCCCAGGAAGTGATGGCAGAAAGCAGAAAGGTATATAAGGCATGAGTACCAGGAACTAGAGCTGGTTAAGCTTTTAGGCTTTTGAGCAGCAGTTCAGCTGAGATTCATTCTGGATGAAGACTTATGAGCATGACTGTTCTTCAAGAGGGCCCAGGGTTCATTTCCCAGCACTCACATGGCAGTTCACCACTGTCTTTAATTCCAGTTTCAGGGGAAATAACACCCTCACATGGACATTCAAGCAAGCAAGACACTAATGCACATAAAATAAAAATAAATAAAATTTTAAAAAGATCAATTTAAGAAATGAAAGCACTATTCCTTACACTGAACCCGCATCAGACTATAATTTCCAGGGATAACCATCACAGAAGTGAGCTAGTCCATAGCCGGTTTTGCCAGCTGAGATTCAGCAAACATGGGCACAATGACCTTAACTGCACATGACTCTACACAGCCTTACAACTCAGGGTCAGCTAGCTCGGCTGTAACTCCACACTACAGACCCTACAGCCAATAATAAAGTGACAGGGCACTTTTGGAAACCTTAATGGTCCCAGGGAACACAAAGATCACAGTGCAAGTTTTTAAGTCAGTTGAGGTAGCAGGCTCCACTTTTCTCCACAGGACTTAGGAAACTGGAAATTTATGTATAAAATAGAAAATTCTTGTTGCTTCCCTTACTTTTGAAGCATCTCCAAGAACACCTGTTTCTTTCTTTTTCTTGTTTTTTGAGACCATGTGGCCTGTCTGTCCTGGAACTCACCATGTTGGCCTTGAACTCACCATGTTGGCCTTGAACTCAGAGATCTACCTGCCTCTGTCTCCCAAGTATTGGGATTAAAGGCATGCACAAAAGCCCAGGTAACACTTGGTTTTCTCAATGTTTCATTACTGTGCTCTAGATACACAGCCCAGAACCACAGATTAATGTCTTCCCGTTAACTTTCCCTTTCCGTTCTTAGGCTTAAATGAGGAAGAGGAGGTTTAAACAGAGACCCAATAACGATTTACACCCCTTTTATTACCTATGTGACTTTTTAGGACAAAGAAGTTTCTGCCACTCCTCATCACTGTCACAAGTAGATGACCAGTTTCGGAACTGGTTGTCAAAGCAAACCATTATATGTAAAGTGTAGAACATATTACCTAGGGTTTTAATAATATCTCTCCTCACAGCAACTCAGAGTTAGTGAATATTTATTTGTCAATCAAACTGAAACCCTAAGGAGTGAGAGATAAAGTTGGATCTTCATTCCTGGTAAACACCAGGGAAGCAAAGGTCAACAATTACTGTAAAGCAGGAGGAATGCTACCCCAGGCAATCAGGAACCAATGCTTCAACCCCACAGAACCTACCCTTAGGAGGGGAAGGCAGGGAAGCCAGCCTGACATCCTATTTGACTTGATCTCAAAAAAGAAATGGGCCTGAGCGTGTAGGGAGGGATGGAGGAGCCCGCGGAGTCAGGCCGTTGGAAGGAGCAGTTTCAGAAGGTGCTGAGGAAGGTGGGTCCATGTGATAGAACTACAGTGTTGGGCAGGACTGAAAGTCGGGAATGGACAGGAACAGAGGAAGGGGAATGGACAGAGGAACGGTGGGCTGAATAGGCATGTGGAATGGACCCATGAAAGAGCTCATACACCGGCCAAGGTCTCTTTTTCCCTACATCTAGTAGTAATATCTTTACCACATACGTGCTTTTTGTACATAAGACATGAACCAAAATGAGTACTGGAAACATTTCAAAGATACAGTTCATGATAGCTTGTAAACATCTTTTCAAGATAAGAAATTTATTGTACAAAGAAAAGGAAGATAAATAATTATTTATTTATTTAATTAAGAACACTGAAGCAGGGCTGGAGAGATGGCTCAGAGGTGAAGAGCACCGACTGCCCGTCCAGAAGGTCCTGAGTTCAATTCCCAGCAACCACATGGTGGCTCAGCCATCTGTAATGAGATCTGGCGCCCTCTTCTGTATACATAATAAATAAATCTTAAAAAAAACAAAAACAAAAACAAAAACAACAACACTGAAGCAGTCTGGTGGTGGCGGCAGCAGCGAAAGCCTTTAATCCAGCACTCAGGAGGCAGAAGCAGGCGGATCTCTGTGAGTTCCAGGCCAGCCTGGTCTACAGAGTGAGATCCAGGAAAGGCACAAAGCTACAACAGAGAAACCCTGTCTCAAAAAAACAAAACAAACAAACAAAAACACTGAAGCTAGGTTTGTTTACATAGACCTATAATCCCAGCTACTTGGGAGGCTGAGACAGGATTTGAAGTTCAGGGCTTATCTGACCACAGAGCTAGCTCAAAGACTTAACTGAGCAACTTACAGAATGACCTCATGGCTAGCCTGAACATTTGAGTGAGGTCCTATTGGAAATGAAAAGGTCTGAGGAGCACTGGGATCATATCTGCTAGTCACTGAGAGTCAGGCGTGAAGTAGGATCATGTCTGCACTAGGGCAACTGAGTAGCATGCTTGGCTTCAAAAGAAGTTGAAACTTACTCCATGATTCCCACCTGAAAAACTAGAAGGCATATAAAATATTTATTTTTTATTTTCAATCAAAAACTTCAAATTGGCCACTAACCCAATTCCTGTCAATTCTGCCCCTCCACAGTGGACGAACACCACAGACCACATTGTCATTACTACTCTAGTGGAAGGCAAATCCACTCTTCGACAGAAATTGTTAGGAGCCCAGAGAAAGAGGCAGGAACCAGAAGTTAAACAAAATCCACCAGGTACCTCCAGTAGTAATCATCCTGGATAGCAAGAGTCAGTTCTCAGCTGGGCACTTACAGGATCTGGTCAGAGTGGGTAAAAGAGGCCACCACCAAAAAAAAAAAAAAAAAAAAAAAAAAAAAGCCTTTTGCCAGACTCTTGGTCTACAGAATAGAGAGACCATCCGCCTGGGCACTCGTTATGGCCTGCGGGAGGCAGACCAGAAGCGGGCAGGGCTGGCAGGTACAAGTTCCATCAGCAGTCCCTTACTGGCTACAGCTCTTCCTTGCTCTCAGCAGGTGGAGGGGCTCCAAAGATCCTGGCGAGGAGCCCCCTGTTGGATCGGGCCTGGTCCTGGGCATTCGCCAGCCGAGCTCGTTCCCGCCCTCCTGGCCGTGCTGCCTTCCGGGCTCTTAGCTCCTGCTCAGTGGGACGCTGAGCAAAGGTCCAGGAGCTATTCGGGCGAGCAGCATCTCCATCAGGTGCAAGGAAGCGTTTTCCCCGTTCTACACTTTGAAGATAGAAGTCAGTCTCTCGCTTTGCTTGGGCGACCTCTGCTCTCAGGCGCTGCCTGCGTACCTGGCGCTCAAAGGCAAGGTGTTCGCTGAGATGGGACCAAGTAAAACGATGCAAATACTGTGGACAGGAAAACAAGAAACGGTCAGGGCGGGGAAGCCCAGGATGGGAGAAGAAACTGGGAGCTCGTTAGAACTAGCAAGAGGGACAGGGTGCCTGGGCTAGGGCTGGAGGGAATAATGAAAGCGTGGCAGAGAAACCTAGACCTCACCTTGAGGTTCCACAGGTCATAACGGAAGGGACTGCGCCTGCGGGCACCCATGGGCGTGTTATGCAGACTGGCTGCCACTCGCTTGGCTATGCGCTTGTCACGGAATTCCACCCAGCCTTCTGTATAGTCCTTGCTGTATTTAGCTGCTTTTTTTCCTCCCGCGGCCGCTGCTGCCTTCTTTTTGCGTCTCACAAAGCGGTCTGTGGGCCAAACACAACGAACATCCTGGTCAAGCATCCACTGAGACACACCTCCGTTTGGCCAGAAGTCCAAACCTGCCAGCTCGGGTTGTTAGCTCAGTTATTCATGGAAAAGGACTATGTGTAAGGTGCAGACTCTCCTTTCTTTAACTCACTCCTCTCTTCAAATGACAACTCCCTGAACAAACAAGAGCCGCACCGACTCCCACCTCCATTTCCAGACTGCGTGTCAAGAGATGGAAGAGGCTGAAGGAGGCTAACCATACACTGTTTCAGGGATTATTTGAAAATCAGGGGTATCTTTCAGGCCTTATTACCGCACTCTATCCGCCCACCTTCTCCATTTTCCTTCCCCCGCCCCAGCCTTCTAAGAGACATGAATGCTACAGATTTAACAGCTAGTAGGGAGCCTGAGCCTTCCAAAAGCCAGCACCCCACGTCTCATCCGTGTACAGCCAAGACAATAAGTCGTGCCCACCTGCCTGCATCGCCACCCTCTCATTTCGACGCAGGGCTTACCCTCGGCCTGGAAGAAAACGCGTCCCACTTCACCGTAGGCGCTGAGCAGGTTGCGTACGTGCAAAGGCCGGAATCGCGGCGGGACGTGTCCCAGGTACACAATACCCGGCACAACCTTCTTCTTCTTCTTGCTGCTGTTGCAAGCCTCTTCCTCGGGCTCCTCCGGCTCCTCCGCCGCCTCTGCATTCAGCTCTGCCTCTTCCTGCGACTCTCCCTCCATCGGCGCCTGGTGCTGGTGCTCCACCAACTCCGCGGCTTTCATGACGACGGATATGAGACACACAGGAGCCGTAAATCTGTCGCCACCCGATGACGCATATCCTACGTGCCGATCTGAGATCGGGGCGGGGGAGGGGAGGGAAACCAAGGTGGTCTATGACGTAGATCCCGTGCGCTGTTCTGTGGCGTGGGGTTGGGACAATCCCGTGAAGACCAATAAAAAGATGGCGTTGTCATTGCGGGGGAGCGGAGCCGACCAGGCAAACCCAAATGGACAAATGGACGTTCAGAGCTAGATTCCCGGCACGGGGCGGGGCGGGGAGAGGCGGGCGGGGCGGGGCCAAGCCACAGGAAGTGGGTTCCTGTAAAATGTCTCCGCTGGGCGCAACCCTGGCCTGAGGCAAACTCCCGAGGAATAGTTTTAATTTTCTAAAAAAAAAAAAAAAAAAAAGGAATATGAATATTTTCGCCCGCCTACACCAAATGCGTGTCCTGGTGCCTCTCACGGGGTTTTTACAGACCTTGTTGGGAGAGTTCGTGTTGTAGACCACAACAGTATTTTATTCCAGGACGGTGGTGCGAATGAGGCCGGAGGGGGATAACTCACCTTTTGAAAGCTTTATGAAGTTCAGCTTGTAAATTTCAGTCAGAGCTTTGAAGTGTTAGTCATTTGAAGTTTCAACTGAGTTGTAAACATTTTCAAATTAAAGTTTTGAAGCAGCTTACAAATTTGCACATGTAATTTTGGAATTTTAATCGGGTCTGTGCTTTTAAATGCGCCTCTAGCGATTCTAAGTTTAACTTCGTGAGTATTTCAACCTTTCAATGTATTGGTTATCTAAAGGCGTTTCTTTGACGACGGTTGTGCTCGAACCTATCTCTATCAGGTGACGAGCGAAGGGTGCCCCGCGCTGCCCGGGCACGGCCGCCAGGGGGCGCGGTCCTCCACCTGCGGGTCGCCCGCGCTCTGAGTGGCCGGGGTGGGACCTCGGCCCAGCGCAGTGGCCGCTGCTGTGCCTGGGGCTCCTAAGGCCAGCCGGGGAGGCTCCAGCGATGCTGCTAGAACTCGTGAGCTAAGCGTCCCTCCTGCTTTGCGGACGGAGTCCAGGACCACCCTAAGGATTTAAGTTTTCCCTCACTGGGCATAATTTCTTATCCTCCACCGCTTCGAAAATTCTAGGACAACTGTCGGCGTTATTTGTAAAGCTCGGGTGCATCTGAAGGCCCACTAATTAATCCTAGGTTTCTCGCGAGTTTGTTTTGGTGCTTTCATTGACGAGAACATTCTGCTGGTTACCGCTGCTCCTTTTCGGGTGTAGGGAGAACAGACTCCTGCTTTTCCTTTTTAACTGACTACCTCACCCCCAATGGTGACGCTTGAGAACACCTCATAGTTACTCCAAAACTCACATGTGCCGGAGGAGGGGCGCCTGTGAGGGAGATGCCACAGTGTCTCCTGCGGTGTCTAAATGGCAACACTGGATGCTATTTCTCTACACTGCGTGTGCTTGGAATTACTGTTAATGAAATACTTACATACATTAAGTGTCAAGTCAACTGGGAGTGGTGGCAACTGTGATCCTCAGCTCTTGGGGGTGGAGAAAGGAAGATAAGTTCCAGACCATACTGGGCTACAAGAGACCCTTTTAAATTTTAATTTTTAAAGAATATGAATCTAGTAAAGGATCGTGAAGAACCGTTGACTCGCCAATGAATGAACTTGCAAAGTCACGGTTCAAGGCATTGTCAGCACTCCTCATCCTGTCTGAATTTACATCACCCCAACTTCTATAATTGTATACATACACATGACATTGTGAATCCAACGCTGGTTGGGACCCCTTCAAAAGATCATTCCTTCGAGCCGGATTCGAACCAGCGACCTAAGGATTACTATGCCGACCTACAGTCCTCCGCTCTACCAACTGAGCTATCGAAGGAAGATACTGACCTTCTCTTTAAGGTTTATAAACTAGCTGGTGGATTTGTTGTAGTTCAACTGATTCATTTTAAAATAGATTGTAAGGAAGTGTTTTTAAGTTACTAGGATATTCTAAAAGTAATTTAGCTAGTGATCACACAACAGGTGTTTTAGAACATGTTTGAGATGTGTGCTTTTAATGTGTAAGTGTTTCACATAGATTTCCAAAATTGTTCTGAATCCTGCACTGAGTCCTCACAGACAGGACCATCCACCCCCTTTGTCGCACTTTCCCTGCCGTGCTCACCCGTCTCTTTAGCTCCTCCTTCTATTAAAAGAGAGAAATGACAATGATACCATAGACAGTCAACACCATCCTGAAGCACAACTATTGCCCATTTCACCAGAGAAACGCGTGATTCTTTCTCCTTTTTGAACAAGGAAAACTAGGTGCATGAAAGGCCTTTAACGTGGCCTAGAAAAGGAGTGGAACATGATATTTTGCACAATTGTAGTGGAGCAAAAAAATGAAACATTACACATACAATCCACCTCAAACAGTAAATTTAAGCATCCCATTTTCAAGTATGCTGTTATGCCTGACTAACAAGCACCTATGATGCTCTTCAGCTTCCTGAGCCTAAGACAGAAACATGAGAACCGTTGGGAAAAGCAAGAAGCCATCCAGGGGTATTTTTATTGAATATATGAATTACGAAAGGTTTGGATATTATAAATTATGACATGTAATGAAAATCTTTCTGGTATGTTTTATCTATAAAAGATAACATTTTGTGTGGCCAGGCGGTGGCACACGCCTTTAATCTCAGCACTCGGGAGGCAGAGGCAGGCAGATCTCTAAGTTAGAGGCCAGCCTGGGCTACAGAGTGATCATTATAAATTTAAGCTATACATGAATTCCATAATTTTATATTATCTTTGATAATTGAGTCTAAATGTCATCAAAACAGTCCTCCTTCGAGCCGGATTCGAACCAGCGACCTAAGGATACCAACAGTCACCTACAGTCCTCCGCTCTACCAACTGAGCTATCGAAGGAAGCCGTCAAGCACCCCTTGATTTATGGAATAACTGGCTGTTTTGTTCTATTTTCTTATTCATTTTAATTTTAAGAGCAAACAATCACAGGAAAGTCTTTTAAGATAGTAGAATATTGCTTTCATTAGACCTGTCCTACTATGCTGTCCTGTCTCCTTGGACCTCCTCCTTCTGTTAAAAGTGAGAGAAAATAACAATATCATAGACAATACCATCCTGAAGGGGAGCTAGCGGCCAGTTCAGAGAAATGCATGATTCTCTTTTCTGAAGAATAAGGAAAGTAAGGGGGAATGCAACTGCATGAGACACGGGACTTGAGAGCCTTCTGACATGTGTTTGAGTTTGGATTCTGCCACTGTGTTAAAATACTATGACCAAAAGCAGCTTGGGGAGGAAAGGGTCTATTTAGCTTACGCATCTTGCCCACATTCTGTTAGAAGGAAAACCTGGCCAGAAACTCAAGCAGGCAGGCCCTTGGAAGCAAGAAATGAAGCAGAGAACACGGAAGATTGCTGCTTACTGGCCTGCACACCATGGCGTACTCAGCTGCTTTCTTATACAATCCAGGACCACCCACAGTGGGCTGAGCCATGCACATCAATCATTAATCATGAAAATGCCCCCAGAGGCTTGCCTACAGCATTTTCGAATCTGAGGTTCCCTCTTCCAGATGACCCTGGCTTGTGTGAAATTGACAGAAACAAACCAGCACTGTATGTGTTTAGGAACGGAGTGACCCGTGTTACGGTGAATCGTTATGCTGGAACAAATAACAAACATAACATGAACCTCAAACTTAATACTTTTAATCATTCGTATTTAGGTGTGCTGTTATACTTGGCTGGCAACCACCATGGCGCCACTCAGCTTTCTAATCCTAAGACAGAAAAGCGACTACCATGGGAAACACGGGAAGCCATCCAGGGGAGCTTGTATTTATTTGTTGGAATTTATAAATTTTAAAGTGTATTGATCATGAAAGGTAAGGAGAGCATATAACATTTATGGAAATATTTCTAGTATTTTAACTATAAAAGACCACCACATTAAAATGAAAGTTCTTTCCCTGTGAAGAATTCTTGCATTTCAATTCCAGCCAAGGCTTTGTGAAGACGAACCTACTGGTGCTGGCGGACAACGAGGAGAATATTTGTTCCAGAAGGAATTTCCTGAGGGATTATCCCAGTTTCTGAAGAAACCGTCAAGACTTTTCTCATCAGGTTTCTCCGCTCATCCACCGAAGTTGCCACATCTGCACAGAGTGGGCTCAGCTAGGTGGCGGCTTTGGAGCTCGGGTGCACACACAGCACTGTCGAGGGGTCCAGAGGGTTTTCGGCTAGGAGCGGAGACTGCAGAGAGAGGAGATGGGGAGCTGAGGGAAAGGTGTAAGCAGCTGGCTGCCGATAGTTACGAGCTCTGCCTAGATTCCCCTGCTTCAGCCTCTCCAGATGCGGGGATTCCAGGCGCGGGTCTCTACACCCGTCACCTGTCCTTTTAAGAGACTTCTTCTCAATCGTCTTCGCCCGTAGTGGGAAGAAGGAGGGAGGGGAACACGACCCGGTCCCTCCTTTAGACCCTCGGACCACCTTTTCTCAATCCTACGTCCCCGGGGAGAGGATCGCCCATTTTAGGTGGGCGGAGTGTGTTGGGAACACACTGTGTGTGTGTTGGGACTGACCTGAAGGCTTCATCTGGGAAATGGTACAGGACGTTTTGCTTTTGGGGTATGCTTAGCATGGCCTCCTAAAATTCTTTCTCTGTCGGGACCAGCTGATCCCGACCACAGCGGACCCCACAGGCTGTCGATGTCCTAATTCCTGGCAAAAAAGTCAGGGCGTGAGAGCAGAGAACCCTTGACACCCTACACATCCAGTAAGGGGGAGACACTAGGTGGGGCGGGATAGGCCCTAGTTCTGGGAAAACGACTCCTGCGTTTTAGGGGAGACTGTGATTAAGTTATAGCTGCATTCCCATCAAAACACTCATCCTTCGAGCCGGATTCGAACCAGCGACCTAAGGATATCCTCGAAGGGTAGGCAAACTCCACTACAGTCCTCCGCTCTACCAACTGAGCTATCAAAGGAGATATCAAGCTTATACTTAAGTAATATTGTATGATCTCTATTTTGCTATGTTGAAGGTATAACTATTTTTAATGTAATCTCTTTAGACCTTATTTTATATAACGATGCTGATAATTTCATGGGTATATATATAAAAAAACTTAGTAAGATTTCCTATCCCGATCCTCTTCTAGATATTCTGCAGTCTGTCCTGTCTGATTGGTCGTGTCTTATCCTTTGTCTTTGATTTGTCTAGGTTTGCTAGATAAATGATCTGGTTGCATTAAGTTTGAGGCATCCGAGGAAGATACTTGTCAGGAAGTGGCACCATTTAACAAGTGTGCATTGTAAAATAGTCCTCATCTTCCAGTACCCCTGGAAACAGTTTGGAACGTTGACACCCAATCGTTCAAAATGCCTTTTCTGCATCTAGTGAGATGATCATGTGGCTTTTTCTTTGAGTTTGTTTATATGGTGTATTACATTGACGGACTTTCATATGTTGAACCACCCTTCCATCCCTGGGATCAAGCCTACTTGATCATGGTGGATAATTGTTTTGATGTGTTCTTGGCGTCTGTTTGCCAGTATTTTATTGAGTATTTCTGCATCAATGTTCATGAGGGAGATCGGTCTGTAGTTCTCTTTCTTTGTTGCATCTTTGTTTGGTTTAGGAATCAGGGTAATTGTAGCCTCATAGGAGTTTGGTAATATTCCTTCTGCTTTTATTGTGTGGAACAATTTAAAGAGTATTGGTATTAAGTCTTCTTTGAAGATCTGCACTGAAACCATCTGGTCCTGGGCTTTTTTGGTTGGGAGACTTTTAATGACTGATTCTATTTCCTTAGGGGTTATTGGACTATTTAAATGGTTTATCTGGTCTTGATTTAACTTAGGTATGTGGTACCTATCCAGAAAGTTATCCATTTCTTTTAGATTTTCCAGTTTTGTGGAGTAGAGGTTTTTGAAGTATGACCTGATAATTCTCTATATTTCCTCATTGTCTGTTATGTCTCCCTTTTCATTTCTGATTTTGTGAATTTGGATGCTCTCTCTCTGTCTTTTGGTTAGTTTGGATAAGGGGCTTGTCTATCTTGTTGATTTTCTCAAAGAACCAACTCTTTGTTTCATTAATTTTTTTGTATTGTTCTCTTTGTTTCTATTTTATTGATTTCAGTTCTCAATTTGATAATTTCCTGGTGTCTATTCTTCCTGGGTGACTTTGCTTCTTCTTGTTCTAAAGCTTTCAGGTGTGCTGTTAAGTCACTAGTGTGAGATTTCTCCAACTTCTTTATGTGGGCATTTAGTGCTATGAATTTCCCTCTTAGCACTGCTTTCATAGTGTCCCATAAGTTTGGGTATGTGGTGTATTCATTTTCATTGATCTCTAGGAAGTCTTTAATTTCTTTCTTTATTTCTTCATTAACCCATTGGTGATTCAGTTGAGCATTATTCAGTTTCCATGAGATTGTAGGTTTTCTGTAGTTTTTTGTTGTTGTTGAAATCTAACTTTAAGCCATGGTGGTCTGATAGATTGCAGGAGGTTATTCCAATTGTTTTGTATCTGTTAAGATTTGCTTTGTGGGCAAAGTATGTGGTAGATTTTAGAGAAGGTTCCATGGGGTGCTGAGAAGGTATATTCTTTTATGTTCAGATGGAATGTTCTGTAGATAGCGATTAAGTCCATTTGAGTCATAGATAGCATCAGTTAAGTCCTTTATTCCTCTGTTAGGTTTCAATTCGGCAGATCTGTCCAGAGGTGAAAGTGGGGTGTTGAAGTCTCCCACTATTAATGTGTGGGGTTTTATGTGTGATTTAATTTAATGTTTCTTTTACATATATGGGTGCCCTTGTGTTTGGGACATAAATGTTCAGAATTGAAACTTCATCTTGGTGGATCTTTCCTGTGATGAGTATGTAATGTCCTTCATGATCTCTTCTGATTGAGTTTAGTTTGACGTCTATTTTGCTGGATATTAGGATGGCTACACCAGCTTGTTTGTTAAGACCATTTGATTGTAAAGTCTTTTCCCAGCCTTTTATTCTTAGGTAGTGTCTATCTTTGAATTTGAGGTGTGTTTCTTGTATGCAGCAGAAAGATGGGTCCTGCTTTTCGTATCCATTCTATTAGTCTGTGTCTTTTTATAGGTGAATTAAGCCCATTGATATTAAGGGATATTAATGACCAGTGATTGTTCATTCCTGTTATTCTTTTTTTTCTTTGGTGGTAGTGTGTCTGTGCTTCTCTTCTTTGGGGTTTACTGCTGTGGTATTATCTAATTACCTGTGTTTTTTGAGGGTGTATCTGACTTCCTTAGGTTGGAATTTTCCTTCTAGTGCTTTGTGTAGGGCTGGGTTTGTGGATAAGTATTGTTTAAATCTGGCTTTGTCTTGGAAATGTCTTGTTCACTCCTGTGTCATGAATCTTAACAGGTCTTATTAATAAGAACAAACCTGAGGCCAGTTATTGGGGTGAATGCTGGGAAGATCGAGAGAAGCAGGAATACAAAGCCTGGCTATCTCACCTTGCATATCCTCACAGGTGTCCTGTTTCCTC
>NC_050447.1:97409507-97437007 GCF_903995425.1 Onychomys torridus
CCACCTGGCGGTGCTCGGTGGCTGCCTTGCTCCTTTTTGACATCTCGATATAGTTCAACACAAGACAGTATTTTCAATCCACCCAACAGAGACGTTTTCTGTGGGTTTCATGTTTGCTTTTAAAAGCCCAACGAAATCTGAACAAGTTGGTGGAACCGAAATGAAGAAGGTGAAATATCGTATGTAAGAAAGTGTTTCCTGAGCTGGGTGAGGTGTTCCGTAACTCCAGAACCGCAAGGGAAGAGAAGAAAGGAGTCCTGAGAGGCAGGATCATTGCCTCCTCTTTGAGGACAGTTTGGGTTAGAAAACGAAGCTAAAAGTGTGGGATTGTGGCTTGGTACTCGCGGAACAGCCCGGGGTGACTTCCGCCTGTACCGCTGACGGACAGTACGGCCTGGTCCGCGGAGGGCATGGGGGTGCGGACGGGGGACAGGACGCGGAGATCACTGAAACACCGGTGCTGGGATTGGCGGAAGGTAAAGCTGGGAGCCTGTGCACGGGGACCAGACGCCAGGTGGGGATTAGGCTTTCGGCCGAGGAAAGCTCTCCTTCCCCAGGCTCACTCCTCCGTCCCCATCAGCCCTCACACCCTCACTTCTACGGCTGACGCAGCTGCGTCCGGAAACGCACTCTCTGGTCACTGCGGCTCTACGAACGCTCGCCCCTTCAGGCCAGCCCTTTGTCTGATTGTTTGTTGTTTGTTTGGAATCACTGCCAGAGGTCACATGGCCAAGAGTGGCGGCGTTAATTTCTCTTTCCTTTGGTTTCTGTAGGCACGATTTCGAGGAGTTTCAAAATCAGTTTTCCAAAGTAAATATTCAGAAGCTGGTAACGTTGAGGCAGAGCCATGTCGTCTTTAATGGTCTTAAATTCACTGTGTTGACGAGGGTGATCCCTAAATCATGATCTTCCTGTCTTCTTTCAGAAATATTCCACCACCTTCGGCTAGAAGTTGATATATGTATGGTTTCAGACTAGAGAAGTCTTTGCAAAAAGAGAAAAGAAGTCATTGCTCTTTCCTTCTGGACTTACGGAGTGCCGAGTATCAGGTTCAGCTCCAAGTCCTAGACAGGACCCTGGTCACCACCAGAGGGGTGGGCTAGACCTTGCCAGAGGCCTGTCGCATATGAGAATAGCAGAGGAGGCCCCTACGCAATAAGCAAAGGACAACTGTCTCTTTTCCTGAAAGTTCATCAAAAGAGACTTCCTCTTGTGAGCTTAATATTTATTTTTAAAAACTCAATACAATCCGAGCAAGATAAATAAAAATTGAAAGGGAGAAGGTGAGACATTCTAGAGCTGAGTTGGAGGCCTGCCTGGGCTGCTTCATGAACACCAGGCCAGTCAGAGCTAGAAAACAAGACCCTTTAAATATGAATAAACAAAGGAATAAACAAATAGGAAAAGGAAAGAAAAGAAAAAGAAACACACATCCTAAAACCTGATCCTATGTCCCTGAGCTGTACAAGGCGCCAACTCAGGCCTTTCCGAGGTCTTTAGAGCACCACACAGGCCTTTCCGGGGTCTTTATACACACACAGGCCTTTCCGGAGCCTTTAGATCACCACACAGGCCTTTCCAGAGCCTTTAGATCACCACACAGGCCTTTCCAGAGCCTTTAGATCACCACACAGGCCTTTCCCGAGCCTTTAGATCACCACACAGGCTTCCCGAGCCTTTAGATCACCACACAGGCCTTTCCCGAGCCTTTAGATCACCACACAGGCCTTTCCCGAGCCTTTAGATCACCACACAGGCCTTTCCGGAGCCTTTAGATCACCACACAGGCCTTTCCGGAGCCTTTAGATCACCACACAGGCCTTTCCCGAGCCTTTAGATCACCACACAGGCCTTTCCCGAGCCTTTAGATCACCACACAGGCCTTTCCGGAGCCTTTTAGATCACCAACACAGGCCTTTCCCGAGCCTTTAGATCACCACACAGGCCTTTCCCGAGCCTTTAGATCACCACACAGGCCTTTCCCGAGCCTTTAGATCACCACACAGGCCTTTCCCGAGCCTTTAGATCACCACACAGGCCTTTCCCGAGCCTTTAGATCACCACACAGGCCTTTCCCCGAAGCCTTTAGATCACCACACAGGCCTTTCCCGAGCCTTTAGATCACCACACAGGCCTTTCCGAGCCTTTAGATCACCACACAGGCTTTCCCGAGCCTTTAGATCACCACACAGGCCTTTCCCGAGCCTTTAGATCACCACACAGGCCTTTCCCGGAGCCTTTAGATCACCACCACAGGCCTTTCCGGAGCCTTTAGATCACCACACAGGGCCTTTCCCGAGCCTTTAGATCACCACACAGGCCTTTCCGGAGCCTTTAGATCACCACACAGGCCTTTCCGGAGCCTTTAGATCACCACACAGGCCTTTCCCGAGCCTTTAGATCACCACACAGGCCTTTCCCGAGCCTTTAGATCACCACACAGGCCTTTCCGGAGCCTTTAGATCACCACACAGGCCTTTCCCGAGCCTTTAGATCACCACACAGGCCTTTCCCGGAGCCTTTAGATCACCACACAGGCCTTTCCGGAGCCTTTAGATCACCACACAGGCCTTTCCAGAGTCTTTAGACACACACACAGGCCTTTCTAGGGTCTTTAGAGCATCAAACAGGCCTTTCGGGGTCTTCAGACACACACAGGCCTTTCCGGGGTCTTTAGACCACCCTTAATATTTGCTTTTCTCTTTTGCTTTTCAATACAGGCAGGATTAACAAAAAGAGGATGACTTTCTGTGGAAAGAAGCTCCTTCCACATAAGAGATTTTAAATCTCAGATGCTAAAACTGTGTTCCTATCTTGCTGAACTATTATTCCTCTCATAGACTTGACCTGGTGTACTCACCACTGCCCGGATTCTTTCTCCTTGCTGACAGAGACTGCCCAGTCTGGCCAATATTTATCTTTTAAATACGAAGAGAAGTGTAGGTGTGGAACAGGATCAGAAGGTTAGCCCATCCCCAAGGCACAGATCCATCTGCTGCGTGACCATACTCAAGGTAGGAGGTCTTCAGCAGGAGCAAAGTTTGGGTTTCCAGTAACATTGATTGGTAAAATCCAACACCCCTTCATGATTAAGGTCTTGGAGCCATCAGGAATACAGGGAACATACCTAAACATAATAAAGGCAGTTTACAGCAAGCCAAGGGCCAACATCAAATTAAATGGAGAGAAACTCAAAGCAATACCACTAAAATCAGGAACAAGACAAGGCTGTCCACTCTCCCTGTACTTATTCAATATAGTACTTGAAGTTCTAGCCAGAGCAATAAGACAACAAAAGGAGATTAAGGGGATACAAATTGGAAAGGAAGAAGTCAAGCTTTCCCTATTTGCAGATGACATGATAGTATACATGAATGACCCCAAAAATTCAACCAAGGAACTGATATAGCTTATTAACACCTTCAGCAACATAGCAGGATTCAAGATCAACTCAAAAAAAATCAGTAACCCTCCTATATACAATAGACAAACAGGCTGAGAAGGAAATCAGAGATACATCACCCTTTACAATAGCCACAAATGATATAAAATACCTTGAGGTTACTCTAACTAAGCAAGTGAAGGGCCTATATGACAAGAACTTTAAGTCCCTGAAAAAAGAAATTGAAGAAGATATCAGAAAATGGAAAGATCTCCCATGCTCATGGATAGGCAGGATTAACATAGTAAAAATGGCGATCTTACCAAAAGCAATCTACAGATTCAATGCAATCCCCATCAAAATACCAATACCATTCTTCACAGACCTGGAAAGAATAATACTCAGCTTCATGTGGAAAAATAAAAAACCCAGGATAGCCAAAAGAATCCTGTACAATAAAACAACCCCTGGAGGCATCATGATCCCCGACCTCAAGCTCTACTATAGAGCTACAATAATAAAAACAGTTTGGTACTGGCATAAAAATCGACATGTGGACCAATGGAATTGAATTGAAGACCCTGACATTAACTTGCACACCTATGAACATATAATTTTTGACAAAGAAGCCAAAACTGTACAATGGAAAAAAGAAAGCATCTTCAACAAATGGTGCTGGCATAACTGGATGTCAACGTGTAGAAAGCTGCAAATAGATCCATATCTGTCACCGTGCACAAAACTTAAGTCCAAGTGAATCAAAGACCTCAACATAAATCCAGTTACTCTGAACCTGATAGAAGAGAAAGTAGGAAGTAGTCTTGAACGCATTGGCATAGGAGATCACTTCCTAAATATAACACCAGTAGCCCAGACACTGAGAGAAACAATCAATCAATGGGACCTCTTGAAACTAAGAAGCTTTTGTAGAGCAAAGGACATGGTCAACAAGACAAAGCGACAGCCTACAGAATGGGAAAAGGTCTTCACCAACTCCACATCTGACAGAGGGCTGATATCCAAAATATATAAAGAACTCAAGAAATTAGACATCAAAATGCCCAACAGTCCAATTAAGAAGTGGGCTATAGAACTAAACAGAGAATTCTCAACAGAGAAAGCTCAAATGGCTGAAACACATTTAAGGAATTGCTCAACATCCCTAATTATCCGGGAAATGCAAATCAAAATGACTCTGAGATACCACCTTACACCTGTCAGAATGGCTAAGATCAAAAACACTGAAGACAGCTTATGCTGGAGGGGATGTGGAGCAAGGGGAACTCTCCTCCACTGCTGGTGGGAATGCAAGCTTGTACAGCCACTTTGGAAATCAATATGGTGCTTCCTTAGAAAATTGGGAATCCATCTCCCCCAAGACCCAGCTGTAGCACTCTTGGGCATATACCCAAGGAATGCTCAATCATACCACAAGGGCATTTGCTCAGCTATGTTCATATCATCATTGTGTAATAGCCAGAACCTGGAAACAACCTAGATGCCCTTCAACTGAAGAATGGATAAAGAAAATGTGGTACATATACACAATGGGGTACTACTCAGCAGAGAAAAACAATGACATCATGAAATTTGCAGGCAAATGGATGGATCTAGAAAAAAATCATCCTGAGTGAGGTAACCCAGACTCAAAAAGACAAACATGGGATATACTCACTCATAGGAGGATACTAGATGTAAAACAAAGATGACTAGACTGCTACTCACAACTCCAGGGACACTACCTAGAAAACAGGACCCTAAGCAAGACACAGGGATCGCCCAATGACATAGAAATGGATGAGATCTACATGAACAACCTGGATGTGAGTGGGGTAATGAAGGGCAAGGTTCGAGGGAAAGAGAGCTTAGGGGAGCAGGAGATCCCAGCTGGATCAAGAACAGAAAGGGAGAACAAGGAATAACAGACCGTGATAAATGAAGACCACATGAGTACAGGAAGAAGCAAAATGCTTGAGAGGCCCCCAGAAATCCACAATGATACCTCCACTGTAGACTACTGGCAATGGTCAAGAGAAATTCTGAACTGACCTAGTCTGGTGATAGGATGGCCAAACATCCTAACTGTCATGCTGGAACTCTCATCCAATAACTGATGGAAGTAGATACAGAGATCCTTGGCCAGGCCCCAGACGGAGCTCCAAGAGTCCAATTGGCAAGAAAGAGAAGGGATTGTATGAGACAGTAGAATAGCTTGAACTGTTTGGGAGGCACGCAGGCAGTGGGACCCAGACCTGTCCTTAGTGCATGAGCTGGCTGTTTGGAACCTCGAGCTTATGTGGGGACACTTTGCTCAGGCTGGAAGGAGGGGACTGGACCTGCCTGTACTGAATCCACCAGGTTAAATTGAATCCCCAGGGGAGTCTTGGCCCTGGAGGAGATGGGAATGGAGGGGAGGGGAGGGGGGGAAGGTGCGGGGGAGGGAGGCGGGAGGGGGAGGACGGGGGGGAACCCATGGCTGATATGTAAAATTAAAACACAAATATCCGTATGAAAAATAAAATTTGAGAAAAAAAAAAAAAGACTTTTTAAAAATAGTGATTTTTGACAGCAGGGTCCCTAACAGCGTGTGCCATTTTACTTGGTATCCGAGGGTCATTCTCCTTCTGGGGCTGAACTGTGGAAGCTTCGTGAGTTTTTAAGCAGGATTGTTCCAGCCATTGCCAGCATCTGCTTCCTAGTGTCCCTCTGGGTAGCTCTTCTCCCGTCTGTCTGTCCAGGGGCCTATTGTGGCCTGTGGCTCAGACGCCTCCCCTTCATCCCTTTGCTTTTCCCTTAGCATGGAGGGGGCGGTAAGTGGCCCGTAGCTTGCCAGTCATGGATGCCTTCTTTCTCACACCACTCCTGGGAATTCTTCAACAAGACACGAAACACATGAACCACCAAGCAATCAGCACGTTTAACACTTAAAAATAAAAGTATACTAAAGCTAGTGACTCGTGGATGGCAAGTAAAATACGAAGAAAAGAAGATGCTCTGCCTCCCAGGCCTCTAAGATATGAGCAAGCGCCCACTGTCAAGACTGGGAGCGCCGCCCACCACCAAGCCTTCACCCCTGATGCTCTATGCCCCAAAGTAAGAGTCAAATAAATCATCCTTCCCTTAAGTTGCTCCTTCTCAGGTATGTGGTTACTGTAATAAGCAAAGTAGCTAGTAATTCATAAGCTAGCATTATATTTCCTGGAGGCATTTTTAAAAATTAGATTCAGTTTGTCAATTTATATTCTTTTTTATTAAAGTTTTTTTAGTGAGAGATTTTATTTTATTTTTTATTATTAATAAATTTTATATTCATTTTACATACCAACCACAGATCCCCTTCTCTTCCCTCCTCCTGCACACCCAACCTTCTCTCTCAACCCACCCCCCATTCCTACCTCCTCCAAGGCCAGGTCTCCCATGGGGAGTCAGCAGAGCCTGGTACATTCAGTTGAGGCAGGTCCAAGTCCCTCCCCCTGCACCAAGGCTGTGTAAGGTGTCCCACCATAGGCACTGGACTCTAAAAAACCCACTCATGCACCAGGGACGGATCCTGATCCCACTGCCAGGGGACCCCTTAAGCAGATCAAGCTACATAACTGTCTCACCTATGCAGAGGGCCTATTCCAGCACCATGGGGGCCCCACAACTATTGGTCCACAGTTACAGGTTCCCATTAGTTTGGTTTGGTTGTCTCTGTACGTTTCCCCATCATGATCTCAATGTCCCTTGCTCATAGAATCCCTCTTCTCTGTCATCGACGGGACTCCTGGAGCTCGGCCAGCTGCTTGGCTGTGGATCTCTGCATCTGCTTCCTTCAGTTACTGGATGAAGGCTCTATGATGACAGTTAGGGTTTTCACCAATCTGATTACCGGAGTAGGCCCAGTTCAGGCACCTTCTTGACTATTGCCAGTAGTTTAAGGTGGGGTCATCCTTGTAGATTCCTGGGAACTTTCCTAGCACCCTGTTTGCCCCAGCCAGCGGGGTTTCAACAGGGATGACCCACCTGTAGGAGAGAATGAAAGGGATGGAGGACACAAAAGACAACAGCAAGACAGGATTCTGATCAAGCTGCAAATTTTATTTTCCTCAGCAAGGCTTATATAAGCACAGGAGGGGGAAGAGGCAGGAAGGAGGGAAGGGGGAAGAGATGTGCAGAACATGGAAGGGATGCAGGGCGTGCAACTGCAGGATGTTGGCTAAGGTCAAGGCCCATTTGTTCTGTTGCTAGGCTACCTGACTGTGGAATGTTCTTTATGTTCGGTTGTCATGACACCTAACTAAGGAATTTTCTCTTATCTTCGGGGGCCTCTGGTTAGTAAACAGGTGTTACTGCTCTGGGGAAGGGCAGTGTGTGTATGACTTGTTCTCTGGCCTAGCTAGCACTTTTCCATGGTTTGGTCCCTGACATCTTGGTCCCTGACACCTGTTTCTCCCTATCCCCACGATGTCTCCATATATCATGGTATCTCTTTCCTCACTCTCCCACTCTGTCCCTATTCCAGCTCGAAATCTCGTTCCCTCATGTTCTCAATCCCTATCCCCTATCCTCCATTACCCACCTCACCCCCAGTTTGCTCATGGAGATCTTATCTATTCCCCTTCCCAGGGCCATACATGCATTCCTTTTAGGGTCCTCCTTATTAGCTAGCTTCTCTGAAGCTGTGGGTTGCAGTATGGTTATCCTTTGCTTTACATCTAGTATCCACTTTTGAGTGAATACATACCAAGTTTGTCCTTCTGAGTCTGGGTTACCTCACTTAGAATGATATTCTCTATTCCCATCCACTTGCCTGCAAATTTCATGATGTCATTGTTTTTCTCTGCTGAGTAGTACTCCATTGTGTATATGTACCACATTTCTTTATCCATTCTTCGGTTGAGGGGCACCTATGTTGTTTCCAGGTTCTGGCTATTATGAATAATGTTGCTATGAACATAGGTGACATATAACTAACAAAGGTTTAGAATCCAGAATATATAAAAACTTCTGTAGATCCATGAAAAGGGCACAAAATGTAAATTTAGAAGAAAAAAAAACCAACTATGGCCCAAAGTGTTAAGTACTACTTAGACAAATGAATAGAGAATATATGATAAAGGAAACACATATATGAGCTACAGGATATAGCTTCTTACCCACTAAACTGATGAAAATTAAGTTGCCTGACAATATGAAGGGTTCAGTAGATGTGGAACAATCAAACCATATACACAACTGCTGGAGGGTTATGTGTGAAATCAGTATATATTTGGAAAACAATGCTGCTTTATGTAAAGCAATTTTTGAAGAGGGAGGGAGAGAAGGAGGGGAGGGAGGGAGGGAGGGAGGGAGGGAGGGAGGGAGGGAGGAAGGAAGGAAGGAAGGAAGGAAGGAAGGAAGGAAGGAAGGGAAAGATATGAAACAGAGATCTGAATGTCAATGACTGCTCTGTGAATCGCTTTAACAGCAGCTGCTGTATAATGGTTGACAGAGTCCATAGTCCATCCACATTGAGTAAATCCTCTTGTCAACCCTGGATTTTAGAGGCTAGACAGATGGCTCTTCCAGAAAACCTGAGTTTGGTTCCTGTAACTTTAGCTTGGTGGTATTTGAAACCCTCTTTGACCTCGGCATGCACGCACACATTCATACACATAAATTCAACCAATAAGAATTAAAACCGAAGCCGGGCGGTGGTGGCTCATGACTTTAATCCCAGCACTTGGGAGGCAGAGGCAGGCGGATCTATTTGGTCAACAAAGTAGATGCCAGAAGTGCCAGGGCTGTTACACAGAGAAACCCGACTCAAAAAACCACACACACACACACACACACACACACACACACACACACACACACACGAATTAAAACCGAAGTGCTTGGAGGCACCTTGCATATCTTCAACCCCGGCACCCAGCACTGGAGAGGTAAGGTAGGCTACAAAGTGTCTCAGAAAACGAAACAACAAAACCTGTCTTAGGGGGAAAGTGATACATGGGAACTTTTTGCTTACATTTTCTGTGAACTTAAATCATCTCTAAAAATGTCTAGTAATATCAAACAGGCAGTTTAGGAACTATTTGATTAATAATAAGACATAAAATTATTAAAATACTTGTTCATACGTGTTGAGAAAAGGTCGTTATGGCCTAGCAGATAATTCTTCATGTGATTTTATGAACTTTAGAACTACACAGTCAGTGAAAAATACAAAACTGACTTTTAGAGATATGAGAAAGGCCACACATTATTTAGACAGATAATCATTTCACTAAGACTTATCAACCACTTTTAAAGTCTTAGGACTAAAACAATTCTTTTGTCTTTCTTTCTTTTCTTTTTCTTTTTTTAGAGAAATTAGAACAAACTGGAGACGGGCCATCAGCACACAGACTCTACCTAGCTGTGCTGGAAAACACTTTGACTCCAAACCTTAAAATACCCTGTGGAGTCTGCGCTCACCTCATTCATACAGTCCAGAACTTCCACTGAACTTCTACAGGAAACAGTCCTCCCCTGGAGCGGAACATCAGGGTGTGCTCGGAGTGTAACACAGGGGAGTGCAGAGCTGGGCTCAGTGGGAGGAGCTTCCCCTTCTCAGGGGTTTCAGCAAGGATCTGGATCTTTTGTCCAGGTTCCCCCAAACTCCCCTAAAGGTCTCGGTGTTCAACTGTTAGAGCTTGGTTTTGGCAGCTCCCTGCTGAAGCTGATTATTGGCTGTTGTTTGCCTTGGTCCCGAGCCTGTGAGCAGAGAGCAGCCTCTGTTGAGGTGGAGTTAAGTACACATTTATTTTTACCGTGACTTGTTCAGGACCACATTTTACAAAATGCCTTGTTTCCTTTACTATTGTTTTGGAAAGGAAAGTTTATTAAAATTGTTTTAGTTTGAATATAGAATAGTTTTATTCATTATGGCTTTATTTTGGAAAACTCCTGAGTTTTGATTCAAATGTTTGCCAACACCTTCCAAAGTAAGGTGATAGAGACAGTTGTTGAGATGGATGGACTTCGCACATTTCTGGGGTATTCACGTTTGAAGATTCCTTATTAATGAATGTCTTTGATTTAAATCTAAGCAAAAACTGCGACATTATTCTTTATACATTTTCATTATATACTGTTAACAAGCTTAGTTGCAAACAAATAAAATACTTGTTATTTGTTTACCTTGAAAAAAAAGATAAATGCTTCAAGAACATTTGAATCACTCACTTACATTCACTTGTAAAGAACTGGGCTTTTCTCCTCCAAGTTCCTTATTTAACTTCTGTTTGTTTGTTTGGTTTGGTTTTTCAGACAGGGTTTCTCTGTGTAGCCCTGGCTGTGCTGGATCTCGCACTGTAGACCAGCCTGGCTTCAAACTCACAGAAATCCACCTGCCTCTGCCTCCTGGGTGCTAGGATTAAAGGCATGAGCCACCACACCTAGCTCCAATTTAACTTAATCTCTCTCCTCCCCCACCCCCACTTTCTTCAAAGCCAAGGTCAGACTTGTGCTAGGCAAGAGATACATTCCCACTCAAATTGCTAATTCCACATTATTTTATAACATAGAACAGTGTTCCCCCTCACCAGTTACAAGGAAGAAGGAATAAGAATATTAACTTTATCCTTCTTTTGAAATAGTGTCTCATTCAGCAGCCCAGGCTAGCTTCAAAGGTGATCCTCCTGCCTCAGCTTTCCCAGTGCTGGGATTAAAGGCATAAACTACCACAGTCCATTGGATATACTTTTTAATCTAAGAAAATTTGCATTTTTCATCTGGAAAAAAAAGACTTGTGAAGTTTACATGAACTGGCAGACATAGCTTTAGCCAAGTGAAATAAAAAGCAATAGTATCTTCTACAATAAACACATGTGAATGACAAATGAGGACACGGGCATGTGCTACAATTTCTTTGTTGCTGTTGTTGAGGAAATGTGACTTCCGTTCTTGGATAAGTGGAAATGTAATGAGTTGAATTGTACACCGATATGCTACAATCCTAACCCAAAGGTTAGGATCCCAGAATGTGACTGTGGGTGTCCGTCCTCAGTTTGGATATGGGTCTTTAAATCATAAAGATGGTAAAATGTGGTCACTCGGTGGTCTCTCATCCAATCTTAGCTGTGTACTCATAGGAAGAGATTAGAATACAAAAAACATAGACTGCGAGATGGTTTTGTGAGGACATGGTGGAAAACTGCCTGTCTACACAAAAAAATCTCAGAAGAGGTGAAGCCTGCTGACACCTAGTCCGTGGATTTTTGCCCCCAGGACTGAGACCCGTTTCTCTTGTTAGAGGCACCAGTTTGATGGAATGTTGCTATGGCAGCCTTAGGACTACTAAAGAGGCAACAGTGAGAGCTAATGACATATCTCGGATTAGGCTCATTTTGAGGTGAACAGTTTTTGTTTTGTTTTCCCACAGCAAGCCTGGCTGAGGTGCCCAGGGACTAAACCCCGTCCTCTCCAACACTCATTCCCACCAAATCTCCAGCAAACGCGTTCAACAATCATTTTAGCAGTAACTTTTTGCTTCCCTGATGGTTGCTGAACTGGATTTCTGGGAGTTCTAGGTAGTTCTAGTCTCTCTCCATCCCTGAGATCTCTGCACCCTCGCGGGGTTCTTTTGATCTTTTTCTTAACTTGGGGATCTGCCTTTACTTTTGGTTTGTTTTAGACAGCCTCACTCTGTAGCCCAGGGTTGGTTGCCTTGCACTCACAGCAATCCTCCTGCCTCAACCTTCCAAGCGTCTGCGGTTACTGGTGTGAGCCTTCACGCCCAGCTTTCTTTTTGACTAGGTGAGGGGGACGACATGTAGGGAGACTGGGTCCTGCAGTCCCCTCGGAACGGAACCGGCAGGGATGGGCTCGGCAGCGCCTAGGGCAGCCCGCCAAACGCCCCTCGCTCTTCTCTGTCTTCCCGGGCATCGGGCCTGCGACGGCCTTTTCCCGATTCTGCCTTCACGAGAGCATTTGTGGGAACGCCGAGGCTTCTTTTACTGTCCTCGCGGAGGTCCGCACGCGGAGGCTGCCACGCACTCACCTGAGTCGGGAGAAGGGGCGATCCTGGGCGGTGGGCTACCCAGCCGCGCGGGGACCGGAAGGAGCCCCGAATGCGCTTCCGGCAGCTAGTGTGGACACGGAGAAGGGGTCCTAACTCATTGAAAGGGGCATATATAGGCTTGGGTGTGGGAAATAGGGCCTGCCCAGTGCAATAGATTCAAGCTGCACACTGGTGGGGGGGGGGGGGGGGGGGGGGGAGACTATAATAGAGGAAAATTATTTAGAATCAGTTCCATTCTAGTATTAAAAGTAAGGACCGTATGTTTCCGCCCGGTTTCGAACCGGGGACCTTTCGCGTGTGAGGCGAACGTGATAACCACTACACTACGGAAACCAGGTTGTTAAGGGGCCCTCGCCTTGAAGTGTTCTCTCGGTGTTATTCGCTTCTGCGGCTGTGTTTGGTGATTTGTTAAGGTGTCCCACGTGTTTTAAACCCGAGAAACAGGGAGAAACACAAAGATCGCGCGCGTCCCGTAGCCCGGACCTGAAACCAAATTCTATTCTACAAATGACTGAATAGAAAAGAATTAAACAGAAGCTTCAATAATCTCTCCAAAATACCCTTGTTATTAAAATTAACTGCTCTGAACGGATTTTAATGGCTTAAGAGGTTACTTAAAAATCATCCTACAGCCAAAATGGACTAGCCAGGCAGCCCGGCCAGGAGATCACCGCTCCACAGATACGGTGGTGGCGCCACCGCATGGTCAGACGCGGAATTTGGTCTACAAAGAAGCGATGAGCTTTAAGGGAGGTTGTGGGAGGAGGCTTGCTGTGAATTCCAACAGACTGGGTTACAGGGTGAAAAAAACTCAAAAAGAAAAACAACAATAAAAATTATGATCTCAGTGTGACCTTCTTGCTTTTTTTATTTTGTTTTGTTACAATCTCAGACGTGTATGGATTTTCTTCATTGAATTTCCGAGAGGGCAAGAAAAAACACACAGCGCATTCCGAGCCAGCCAGGAGTCGAACCTGGAATCTTCTGATCCGTAGTCAGACGCGTTATCCATTGCGCCACTGGCCCTGCACACGTGGCTCTTGGGTGGGGCAGAGGACTAGTTACGCTGTTCTCCATACTTAACATTGTCCTGCCCTCCTGGTCTAGGTTTAGTTTAGGAGAGACCATTATCTTTAGTCCCTCCTAGATTTGCTTTTGCCCCACCTACTCCCCCCCTGCCCCCCCAAAAGGTAGTGAGAGGTGTCCCCAGTGTCGCTTTTCTATTCACGCTCACATTCATTCAATCAATACTGCTGGATGCATGGGAGATAAAATAGTGAAGAAAACGGATCCTCCCGTGCCCTCTAAAAAATAACAAGACAGTTCTGATAAAGACAGTAAAGCTCTAAACAAAAGTGTGATGGATATGGAGGAGAAATAATACAAGTAAGGAAAATGGAACATGTCACAGTGTGCCCTGATGCCCCCGACCCCAAATATTTAACAAACAAGATGGCAATAGGCACTGCCCAGTATGATGCCTTTCCAGGGCCTGTCAATGCTGGATAGTTTCTAAGCAAGAATTATTTTCATATGTGTGTTTCAATCTTTCTATATGTTTGAAAAGGCATCTCTATCCATGCACTGTAAATAAATCAAGGGCTGTTAAACAGAATTGAATTGTTTGATGTCCAGACTATACATGTTGAGATTAGAAAACTATTTAGGTTTGGTCATACAGTTTCAACAACTCTTAACATAAGCACAGGCGACTGTTTTTAGACTTAAGCATTAAGGGAAGCCTACTTAACTTAAAGCTTTCTCCTAAAAAACATGGCTCTTTCTCATCAGGTTTTCTACACATACCCCTAAGGTAATTTGGTGCTTTTTTCCCCCACTCCATCTCAGAATGATATTATTATATATAAAGAAAAAAAGATTTCAAAAAGAAACCAATTATGTTGAAATGTCACCAACACAAAGTCAAAGGAGCTCACGGTCACACTTCCAGCATTGAGGAGGTGGAGACAGGAGGGTGGAGACAGAGATCCTAGAGCATCTCTGAAAGCTATCAAGTGTGTCCAGAATAGCTTTAACCCAGATGACTGGATGCTCTGTCCACATGCCTTGTCCTTTTGTTTTTAAACTATACAAACTCCCTTCATTTTGCAAAATGTCAAGGCCTTTCCTGGCTGTCTCAATTTACTGAACCATGTCCACAGCAAGGTATTGGGTGAATCTTATTTGGGTCGTGTGTGTGTGTGTGTGTGTGTGTGTGTGTGTGTGAGAGTGAGAGAGAGAGAGAGAGAGAGAGAGAGAGAGAGATCCAGCTTCCAATTAGTGACTGTATTAGGCAGAGAAACCAAATCCAGAAGAATACATTATTAACTGCCTTACATGATTGACATGATTAAAACTTCTGCAGCCTGTCTGCTGAGTAGCCTGGGCTCTAAGTGAACCCACTATGTCCAGCAGCATCAGTATTTAAGTACATAACTGGGAATTGCAGCTTGGCCAAGCTGACACTATGATGAACTCGTACCCTCTGTGTCTCAATATACTGTCCTCTGGTTTTGCTACAAAACGTAAGGAAAGCTGCTGTCTGCCTCTCTTCTTTTCTTTAACGTGAGCAGCATGAGACACAGAGTTCTGTCCTGTCTCCACTCTCAGATGTGAAAGAAACAGATGCTTATTTCTTCAAGTCCATAGATCATAAATAGAGTTCATAGTTCATGAATCATCTAATGAAAGTAAGAACCCTAGTACTCACAGACCTCCACTGTCCCCCACCTTTGTCATCTAACGGCTGGCTGTCTTACAGTGTGACAAATCCTTCAACTATCAAGTTTAGAACTATTGAAATGCTGACCTTTTATCAAATCAGACTCTTTGGACAAGCATAAGGCTTTCCCTCCAGATCTGTTGAACACGGCCTCTCCTTTATGCCTTTCCAAGAATGGGCTGTTGATATGGAGTCTTAAAATTTTAAGACTTGTGTCTGGATTTCTTATCGTCAATTTTAGAACCAAGAAGGAGGTAGATGATACCTAAATTTACAGAAGAGCGGGGGAAGGTGGAGACACTTAAAGAATGATCAAAATCTTAAATTTGAATTTAACTTACAAATCATAAAATAAAAAAAGCTTGCTTGCTGCATGGACCGTTTGGGGGTTGGGAACATAAGTGTAACATACACACACACACACACACACACACACACACACACACACGTACCTACGTACGTACGTTTTGAGCGCCCCGCCTATTCGCTTTTCTCTCGGTGGTACTTTTGTCCGCGTGTTGATGAGCTACAGAGGACTTGCCCTTCGAGATAGCTTCCTTCTTGCTCATCTAGCCCGCACCCGTACTTCTCCCAACTCACCCGGACCAGGACTCAGTCTTCTCGCAGCTGAGCAGTTTCTTATGTCTTTGACTTGTAGCTGAGACCATTTTTAAGATTTGAGGAACTGCCTGGGCCATCTTCAATAAAAAGCTGGTGAAAACATACAACAAAAGCAAGGTTCATTCCTTTTCTTTGTTGATTTGAGGGCCAGGACGCGTGCGGGCTCCGTGGCTTAGCTGGTTAAAGCGCCTGTCTAGTAAACAGGAGATCCTGGGTTCGAATCCCAGCGGGGCCTTTTTGTGGTTTTTCCGATATTCGGTGAAACTATGGTCTGTTCAAGTGTAAAGTCAAAGTCATCTTCATGCATCGCACGCACTTCACAGAAGTATTTATGCAGATTGGGAAGTGCATTCTAATTAAAAAGAAATTAATAATAACAAAAGCTAAGGTTATTTCTTTAAGAACAAATTTAGGCATTTCTTAGTGATGTCATCGTGCCCCTAAACCCCCAAGCAAACGCAAAAGTTACCAGGGAAAGCAGACAGAAAACAAGAACTACAGGACCTCTGGCTATTCTATTTTCTTTCTCAGGAATCTTGAATGGGTGTACTCTCACAGTCTCCCCCAAATGGTTTGTTTTTTTTGTTTTGTTTTGTTTTGTTTTTAATTTGTTTATTTATTTTTTAAAGCCAGTTTTGAAATGATTGATAAATCTGTTGTGGAAAGCCCCATAGCACCTCTGAAAACCATATAAATAAGCCATGATTCATTTCAAATCTGTATTGTGACCGGAGCTTATTGGAAAGCAGCATCTGAAAACCTGTCCAGGAAACCATCTCTATGGTCACTTGTCAACAGAGTGAGTGACACTCTGAACCATGGAGACCTGAAGAAGATGTAGGAGTGGGGAGCCTTCCCCCAAATTTTGCAGTATGAAGAAATTGAGAAATCTGAAAAAAGAAAGAAATGTACTTCTACTGTTGGCTGAGTGTCCTCACCAAGACCAGGGAAAGAGGAGTTCACTGAGGAGCTGCCAGCCTTACTCACTGCCCAAGATCCAGCTCCCAGCATCTGGCACAGAAATTCCATAAGCTTGGCTCTATTGGTTTTGTGGAAACAGAGCATCCTGATACTCTGAGGGACAGCTGAGGAGGTAATTACACTTCCTGACCTCCACTGTGTAGTAAGCAGCAGTGGCTTCGAGAAGGCAAATTCTCTGATTTGTTAGATTTTTCTCTCTGCCCACAAACTCCTTTTCTCCATCCTCAGAGTAAAGGCTACCCTCCAGTTACAACATACCGCTGTCTCTTCCTCTCACCAAACCTGCCTGGTCTGCCCCAGGCAGACTGCAGAAACAGCATCCAGGTACCCCAGGCTGAGTGCGGCAGAAACTGAGCATTTGGGTACCATTTTTATATAGCAGGTCTAATACAAAGCTCAGAGGCATGGGATGTTAAGATCACAAAATGTTCTTCCAGGGCCTGCCCCACTTGGCCAGTTCATCCAAACAGCCTACCTTTACTTTAAGACTATATTTGGCTTTTTTTTTTTTTCTCACTAATTGCCAATAGAACTAACTGCCTGCCAGTTCTGATCTTAAAAACTTTACCTAGTTACTGCTGCCAGGCGCTCATCACAGCAGGGTGAGTTCCCACCAGCTCTTGCTCCAGAGGAAGTACAAGGTAGTTTCTTCTGAACAGAATGTGAGTAACCATGGCCTTGGATCATGGACTCAGGTTTCCCTGAATTTTGTGAAAGTGGACATGAACATTTTATAGTCACAGGACAGTGGTAGCAAAAGTTATTAACCAATGTACTTACCATAGACACCTTAGTGGGCATCAGGGAAACCGATTACAGCAAGGTGGAGGGATCTCTGCTACAGATTTCAAGTGTCATCTGATGTCATTCTTAGCTTTGGGGTTGATGAAAGCTAATGCTCTCCTAATTTAGTGCATTCACTGGTCAGTACAGAAAGTGGTTGATAAATGGTTGTTAAGGGCACTAAAGATAGCCCACATTCATTGTGGTGCTTAATCTTTAGTATGTCCGCTCCCCAAACCACAGAGGACTAACCACAATCTTCAACACAAGTATGTGACCTTTTTTGGGTGAACTTCAGTTCACACACTGCCAATGACCTTTCTGTTGTAACAATGTATATGGATTTCTCTGTCCTAAGAGAACTACCAGCATTTTCTCTATTCTCAGACTTACCAAAAGCTACCCTGGCCTGTTCGTGTATATCATGTTTTACATTTCAGTCTTTAAATATGATGATTTAGTTTTTGCAAATTTGACAGACACTAGGAACCTCAACTGAAGAATTGCCTCTAGAAGACCAGCTTGTGGGCATGGTTAATTAATGCTGATGTGGGAGTGCCTGTCATATTGTGGGCAGTGCCACTCCTGGGTAGATGTTTTGGGGACCAAGGCAGTAAGCATCGCTCCTCTGTGGTCTCTGCTTCAGTTTCTGTCTCCAGGTTTCGGCACTGACTTCCCTTGATGGTAAATTGTATGTAATCACTAAACTGAAATAAACCCTTTCCTTCCCAGGTTGGTTTTGGTCAGCATTTTATCGGAGCAACAGAAGCTAACTTAGAACAGTCCTTATTTCCAAATATCCCAAATAAAATTCTTTTCTTAGAGGTTCTTTTCAATGTTTTGTTTAACTTTGACTGGCGGTGGTATCTAGTAACAGCTGGATTGCCTGAGCCTCCTGAGTGATGTACAAGGTCTTCTGTATCTCAGACTGGCTGAGGATGACCTTGAACCTCTGATCTTCCAGCCTTCGCCTCTGGGGAACTTACAGGTGTACACCACCATGCCCTGTCTTTGTACCAATTTATTACAAATTTGTTTGCTCCTCGGGGCTGAACATGTCCTGTTCACTTGCATCTGTAGAGACCAGCTCATGCTCGACCATCAGCTATGTGATGGTTAATTTTAAATGTCAGTTGGAGCAGCCGTGGGGTCTCCAGGGTTCTGGGACTTCTCTAACTCAACTCAGTAGATTGCCCTCCTAGTGTGGATGGACTTGATTCAGCTTGGGGTGGGTGAGGGGATGGTGAGGCGTGGTGAGGGTGGGGAGCTGCTTGATCTGACTGGCCACAGCCTCTGCTCTCTAGATTTTCAGCCCTTCATTCCTGGACTGAACCATGCCACCTGCCTTCCTTGTTTCTAGCTTACAAACAGCAGATCATGATACTTCTCAGCCTCAATAGCTGCGAGCCATGCCTTTATGATAAATCTCTGTGTATTTGCCTTTCTGTCTTCTTGTATCCCAGTAGATAGATGTTAATAGGTAGATAGATGATAGGTACATAGATGTATGGACGGATGGACGGACAGATAGGCAGGCAGGCAGACAGACACATACATACCAGTTCTGTATCTTCGAAGGATCTTAATGAGTATAAGTGTATATATAATTATATCAAATACAAAACTAGAAGCCTCACCCCCCCAAAAAAAAAAATCAGACCAGTGAGATGAGATGACTTAGCCAGTAAGAGTACAGGCATCAGTGATGATAACAAGTCATGAATTAAGAATTAACATTCACTAAATTTTCTTGTGAAATACTAAAAGAGCTATCTCGTAAGTACACAGTGCTTCTACTGTAAAGATAGACTAAGAAAGAAAAATAAAGTGTTTACTAAAGAAGGAAAAGAAAAAAAACAATATCAAAGTGAATGAACTATGAAAATATTCAGTTTGTCAGGAGTGGGATTCGAACCCACGCCTCCAGGGGAGACTGCGACCTGAACGCAGCGCCTTAGACCGCTCGGCCATCCTGACTTGCTTGTCGACGCCGTTCAGCTTACTGTTCTATCTTTTCAAAAATGCTATTCGCCACTGGGCCTTCCTGCGCTCGAGGTTTGAGAACGTTTCAGCTTTAAACTGTACTCGCTGTAGCTAGGTGAACTACCTCCGGCAGCGACAAAGATTAGCAGGTCGGAACCCTCCGTCGTCTGGCCGGCGCGGAACGCGGGTCCGGCTGCAGCCTGGCCTGCCCCGGGTCCTCCGCGGGAAGCCGGTCGGTGCTCAGCCGCCCGCCACTCCCGGCCTGGGGCTTCGGCACACTTGCTCCTCCAGGGCCCTCGGGCAGGCGATCTCCCCGCAGGCACACCCAGAGGCTGAGAGTCCGACCTGAGCGCCGCTGCGTGCACTGGCTAAAGGCAACAGCTTCTCCTAGACAAAAACAAAAGCGAAAACCAGAAATCGTTTCTCTCCTAAAGCCACCCAATGTACCTTATAGCAATCCTCGACAACAGCGGATTTTCCAAACGCAACTCAAGACCGGAGGCGACCGACTGTCGGTCTCAGCCGTGGGTATATCGTCCCTGGAATCTCACTGGAAGTTCAGACAGCTGTAGGTCCAGCCAGCTAACTGCCCGAAGGACCGCAGACAAGTCGTTCTGGCTCTGTGGGCTTTAGAACTAACTGTCCCACCCCACTCCACCGCCACCCTTGGTTTTAGTTTTGGAGATTTAGGAGTCTCATTGTGTAGTCCGAACCGGCCTCAGCTTCCGGAGCGCTGGGCTCCAGGCTCGAATCATCGTGTCTAGTCTAGAAATTCCTTTTTTCTTTCTTCTTTCTTTCCTTATTTTGGGACAGCTTTTAGTGTTTAAATTCCATGACGAAACACTGTTTAATCCCTTACACTGTGAGTAAAATGTCCAGTTCTCAATATCCAGGTAGATACAGGCCTACCCAGAGCGACTGAGTCTGAACTTCGCGGTTTAGAATACGGTTAGGAACAATGTGTCACATACTTGACAACTGCTGAGAAATTTTACAAAAGTATGTGAGGCAACAGGTATGGTTTGTAACTTCATTCAGTTTTTTCACAATGTTCCTCATATCAGAACATTTTGTACAACATAAATATAATCCTGACTTGTGGGTTTCAAACAAGTTTAGGGGATAACGCTCCACATTATGTGGCTAACAGGCCCTCCACATACATGATTGTGAGAACCATGGCTTAAATTAAATACAGTATTTCTGGAATTCTTAGAGAAACTCTCCCAGCATTACCAGAAATTAGGGAAAGCTCGTAGGTGATACTTTTGGCAACCCTTTAGGATAACAATTTTCTCCTGACCAATTAAATCAGAATGTCCGGGAGTGCCACCTGATGAGAGGATTTTTAAATTTAGTATTACTGTTGTTGACAGAAACGCTCTATGTCACCCTGGCTGATGACTGGTTCTTTAAGGGGCCATCATTCCCTGAAGGAACTCCGTATGCATCCAGATTTAAGAACAGGGTTTCAGGGCTAAGTTCTAGTGAAAGCCTGAATCTTTTAAGGATGAGGGTGTAGGCACATTTATAACAATGTTCAAGATAGTGTGGAACAGGATTCTGGTCCAAATTATGCTTTTGTTTTGTTTTGAGATGAAGTCTTATACAGCTCAGGCTGGATTTTAACTGTAGCTCAGGAAGTTGTTGAATTCTCGATTCTCCTGCCTCCACCTTCCAAGTCATAGAATTTAAACACTAAAAGCTGTCCCAAAGTAAGGAAAGAAAGAAGAAAGAAATCTCACTCAAGTGCTGGGATTACAGAGATGTATGCTACTACAGCCAGCTTAGCTTGGTTCTTTTTCGACACTGTTGTTCCTGTAAAAATAAGATAACTTTGTTGGTTAGTAACCCTCCTCATCAGTTAGTCAGGGTGTGACATACAGAGGCTGGAACGAACGGGAGCACCGAGGATCAGCACATGGTGCTCCCTAAGTGTCTAACGACTATTTAGTACACCCACAGACCACTTTCCTTGAATACAGTGAGGCAAAGGGAAGCAGAGGAAGAGCTGATTGAAATCTGAGAGATCTTGTCTCTGCCCTCTCCCCGCCCCTTTTTTGATAGGGCCTTAAAACTTACTGTGTAGCTCAAATTGCCATTGAATCTGCGGTCCTCCTAACTCAGTCTCCAGAGTGCTGATATTACAAGCATGTTCCACCATATCCAGTTCTGAGACCCCTTTTCTTTCTAATCTCAGAGACGCAGTTCCATATATTCTGTGTGAGATTTTACAGATACGTATTAGGATACATATCACACATTAAACACAGTAATGCAAATGTCTACTTTTCCTAGGTATTTAACATGTTAAATTATGTGTAGTCATGTATTTAGCATGTGTATGTGTATATGTGTATGGGTGAACATGCTGTATGACAAACATGTGGATATCTGAGGAAAATTCATTCCACCATTGTGGGTCACTGGGATTGAACTCAGGTCTGATCAAGCTCATCGAGCAAGTGTCTTTATCTGGTAAGTCAAATCACCTGCCCCCACTGCATTTTTAAAAGGATGTTTGGACTATGTTTTCTGTGAATTTCTCCAAGTAAAACTGGAACACAAATGAGCACATGTATCTATACTGAGATAGTGTGCTGCTATACAGGCTAGGCTGACCTTTGAAGTGACTGTGTAGTCCAGGCTGCCTTCAAATACCACAGTCCTCTTGCCTCTGTCTTCTGGGAATGCAGGCACATGTCACCATGCTTAACTTAAATTAATTCTTTAAAGCATAGATAAAGTAGACTTTCCTCCCAGGAGTACAGTATAAGACAAGCTGTACAGGGTGGCTAGTGTTTGAGAAAAAGAAGAGAAGAAAGGAGGACACTGGGTGCTGTGAGGTGATGGAGCAAAGAGCAACGGTTTGAATGTGTTCCCCAACTTTCATGTGTTTGGATATTTTTGCTTTTTGAGACAGGGTTTACTCTATGTAACAGCCCTAGCTGTCCTGGAACTCACTCTGTAGACCAGGCTGGCCTCAAACTCACAGAGATCCGCCTGGCTCTGCCTCCTGAGTGCTGGCATTAAAGGTGTGTGCACCACCACTGCCTAGTCCTTGTTTGGAGATTTAATTGAGTCATGGGGGCGGGGGTGGGGGCGGGGTGCAGTGCTAGGGATGGAACACTAGGCTGGCGCATGGCACGCCAAAGCTCTGCTGGGAGCTGTACCCTCTTGGTGCATCTGAGCAAGGGATGAGGTTTACTCACCAACACAATTACCTTAACAGGAATAGAAATGAAGTTACCCCTGAAACAAGGCTGAGAGCAGGAGGCTTTCAGCACAGTGGCCTTTGTGAAGGTAGTCTGATCCCCATGAGTAGCTCCCAGCCGTGCCAGTTGTGGTGAATCTGTCCTGAAGGCTTGGGCCTGGGATCATACAGATCAGCACTGCTGAAGCAGGCAGTGTGTTCCCAGGCAGCTTTCAGTCCCTTTCACTTTACCCAAGTTTCTCTCCTTCAGATGAACAAAGGAAAGTCCAGAAGCTGCCTTCAGCAATCAGACCTTATTTATTTGTTTGTTTGTTTGTTTATTAGACAAAATCCATGGGCAACTTCCATTTTTGGAAGCTGGAAAAAGTACAGTAGAAACAGAGGAGCTTGGAGACACACAGGTCATCGGCAAAACAAACCCCAGCAAGCAGAGGGCACGGGAGCAGACACAAATAGGAGCAAACTGTCCTGCTTGTTGAGCATCCTGGTGAGACTCTGGGGCTCCTAATGCAAAACAGAATCAGGAAGGCTTAGCAGACTACCTTAAGCAACAGCACAGTGTGGAGAAGAATGGCAGCAGAAGGGAACTGAAGGTGCCCGTGAGGTGGGGGGACATTGCAGTGAAGGCCGAGGGAGCGTGCAGCTGAGATTGGCAAAAATAAACGGTGTTGCCTGAGCAGGCTGAATCAAAACTGGCGGATTTGCCAGGTATGGTGGACATGGCTGCAGTTCCAGCACTTGGAAGGTGGAGGCAGGAGGATCAGGAATCCAAGATCAGTCTGAGCCATGTAGAAAACCTCTATCTCCACACACACACACACACACACACACACACACACACACACACACACCTACCTAATGGAGTCAGTAAAGTGAGGTTGGATTGACCTACGGGGCAGGGAAAAGGAGAACACAGAAGGAAGAGCAGGCCTGACACATGCGGATATAAACCTGACGGGTTTGCTGGAACTTTTCTTCTCTGTTATAACCCTGTCTGTTCTGTAGTCGGCCTATGTCTCCTTCTCCTGCTCATCTCCACTCCTTTCTGTCCCTGCCCGGCTTGCTCACAGCTCTGCTTCCAAACAGGCAGGGCCAGTCTCTTCCATCCTCTAGAACATGCCTTAGAAAATTTTAGATACAGTGTTCAAGACACATCCTGGAAGGGAGGACAAAAGACCTTGGGAGCCAGGGGACAGAGAGATGGCTGAGAAACGCTCTCTTTGGGACACTTGCATCATGATCTCAAAGGTACTGTAGTTTCCAGAATTAGGCCTGCACAAAACTGGCCCGGTCAACAGTTAGCCATGATAGGGGCCCTATCCTTCCCAGCTGAACTAGTGGGTGCTGATCGACTGTGGGAGAGGGGAAATCATTGTACTCAGGTATACCTGTCCTCTTGAGCCCACCAAACTTCAGTGGATAACTACCAATCCATGTGTCCCAGGATAGCCCTGGTTAAACTCAGTGTGTCAGCAAGAAGGGGACATTGATGAGGGGAGGGGAGGGAAGTAAGACAGAACAGAGGAGCGTGAGAGTAATTAGAATGCATTAGATATGTGTATGAAGTTGTCAAAACATTTAATTGATACGAAATGTTGAGATGTAGTCCTGAAAACCCTAGAGACAGGACAAGTATACCTAACTGGACCACATTCCCTTCATCTGTTTCTGTCTTGTCTTTTCTAAATTTCTCTATGGGCTTTTTAGCCTAAGATCTTTCCTTTCCCAGCATGCTGTGCTTTGGTTTTGTTTTTCTCTTGCCTAAAATCTGTTGTTCCACATATTTCTATTCCAAATGTTGCTGCCACAATTTCATGCCAACCTAATTGCCTCTTGGTCCCTCGGGTGATTTGCCAAGCCCTCCTGTGTAGGCTCTGATCTGAAGGGATATGGGCACCTGAAATAGTTTAGGAATCTCCTCTCAATCTCCCCAATATTGGTACAGAAACACGTTAGGACCTCCCAGGAAGAAACAGGAGTCTAGGAAACGGGCACCTGCAGCTTCGGAGTGTGAGGGAGATCAAAGGGAATTGTGGAGCTGGAAGAGCCATTAATGTGCCGCTTGGCTAGGTGAGAAAGATATCAGTTTAGAATGGAGAGTATCCACTTCTCCGGAAGCAGGGCCTTCCCCTAGCGGAGACAAGGGAACGGTGTCCTGGACATCAGCAATGACTGTGATTTTCTCAGGTCCATTGCCAGCTGGACAGATGGTCAGGGGCTTTTTACCGCAGGACCACAGGCAAAAGAAGGGGCGGAGGGGGCCAGAGAAAGAGGTGCTGGGGAAAGTATAGATAAGCGATCCGTCACTCATGTTGTAGAAGGAAATGTCCCCTGATTCATAGTCCAGGAAAACCCCAACCCGGCGAGGAGGTCCTGCTAACCGGAGAGGGGTCCGGAGTGGGGTGAGGGCCCAGTACCCATTTCCATATAACTCCACAGCCCAGAACCCATTATCAGGAGTCATGGGATCAAACCCTTTCTTCACCACATTCTCCCTACACACACCAATGGCCCAGTCAGTTCTATCTCCCACCTCCACCTCCCAGTAATGACTCCCTGAAGTGAAGGTCTCTCGGCCTAACACACAGGGCCAGGAGTCAAATCTCTCTGGTCTATCAGGCAGGATCTGACGCGAATCTTCCAAGCGAACTGATTTTGAATCTTCATATAGAAAGAGATGAGGGTGGGCTGTGTCTGGATCCAGAGTCACGTCAACTGGAGGCAAAGAGAGAGAGTGCATCAGCAAATGCAAGATGGTACTTGGCCTATGTCTCCTTCCCAAATACATGGAGCAGAGTTGTAGGGGCTGTTGGATTCCTGTAGCGGGAAAGTTGTCTGGCCACTCACTTGCTATCCTTCTCTCCAGACCCATCTCTCACTACGGAATGACTTAAGAACTGACTGCCTAATAGGATGTTGTCAAAGGAGCTTTCCCGCTGGCCATCTTCTGTGGTCCTCTGGATGCCTCACGGGAAGTGCTGAGGCCAGTCACTGCCACTGTCCCCCTTTGCAGCCTACCACTAACTAAAGAAGATGTTTGAGTGTTCTTGTGGTCAAGCCTCCCTCCCAGGTCTTTGACTCCCGAGATAAGGCTTCAGAGGCAGTGAGGAGCTCAGAACCACTGACCTTCATGCAGTGCGGTCTTTTTGCATCCTGCAATGTGAAGAAAGAGAGACTGTCAGTGGTGTGTGAACAGACAGGAGGAGAACATCTGGGGGTTGAAAACAAGAAGACAACTTACTGAGTTCTTCCAGAAGTCTCTCTGGAAAACAAACAAAAGTATTTCAGTGGCTTTTTATAACAGGCAAGCGGAAGGTGGAAGACCAGAATGAGAAGCACACAAAGAGACACTGTTTAATCCACCACCGTGTCCCTCCCAGTGACAGAAACAGTGCCAGTAAACCAGGAACAGAAAGGCTGCCAGCAAAAACAGAGTCTTTCCAAGAAGCCATCTGGAAGTTCCTCCTGGCTTAGGACTAGACCTTAATCATAAGAGTCTTCCTGGGAAATGGGCTTAGAGTTGGCCAGAGGGCCTGAAGCTGGGCTGTGAGAGAACATAAGGTATAAAATAACAAAGAGCTGGTTTTGACCCTGCCTATGTCACATGCAATTTTCTTCACACTAGATACCTGTAATTTTAGAAGGCTCATAACTGCTTCCAATTTCAGAATTCTAAAATCCAGCATTTTCCTGCTGGAAGTCACAGGACAGGCCTGACTCCCACCTTCCCTGGAAGCTGTAACATGAAGCCCTTGTGGGCACTGTGACTTACCTTTAGAGCCAAATTCACTCTTCCGCTCTCTGGCTCTTTCCTTGTATAGTCTCCAAGTGAAAAATATGGACGCAATGGTGAGAAATCCTAGGGCCAGTATGACGGAAGCCACAGCTACTATCCAAGGAGTCAGCCTTGGTACAAAGGGAGCTAAACAAACAAATAAACCAACGAAAACAGGCTCAAGAAAGACATTGTTTGGGAAACTGAATAATTTCAGCTTCTCTGTTAGTGTCAAGGGGAGATTAAGATGGGGATGCCCTCGAAAGCTTCCCACCTCCCACAGCAGATTACTCCTTCATGCTGAGCGGTTCAGAGATTTGACCCTGGGCAGAGGTGAGCACTGAGAGCCATCTAGGGCCAGAATGTGGGAAAGAAAAATCTAATGGGCCACTCGGTGTTACAGAAACCCCTTGCTAACCACCACCGAGGTAGTGGAGGTAAAGGAAGAAGAGGAGTGACCACATGCCTGACAGAATAGGACTTGTTGGCCAATCAAGAAGGAATAATTCCTGCTAAGCCAGAGGTGATAATTAGGGAGTGATGAGAGAGCTTGCTTTCTGAAGGAACATGGCAGCCTATCCAGATGTCCGTGTGGGAGAGCAAGGGAGGAGAGGTTCAGGGAGGGCAAGTCAAATCCGAAAAGCAATTTAGTCTCTACTAAGGAGAAGGGTCCAGTCAAGAAGAACCCCAGGGACAAAGTTTCTCTGTCTCACTCATTTATCCTAAAATTAAGCTCTGGGATTTTCTTTCTTTCTTTCTTTCTTTCTTTCTTTCTTTCTTTCTTTCTTTCTTTCTTTCTTTCTGTCTCCCTCCCTCCCTCCCTCCCTCCCTCCCTCTCTTTCTCTCTCTTTCTTTTTTTCTTTCTTTTTCTTTCCATTTTTCTTTATTAAGAAATTTTCTACTCACTCCGCATACCACCCACAGATTCCACCTCCTCCCTCCTCCCAACCCCCAGCCCTCTCTCCCAAGCCATACCGCACCCCCACATCCCCTAAACCAAGGTCTCCC